>NC_057801.1:733230976-733239937 GCF_018294505.1 Triticum aestivum
TCTGAGCGACATCACATAAAGGGCTTTAAAAGAAATGCCACAGTCGGACGTCTGAGCGACATCGCAGAAAGGGCTTTAAAAGTTCATCAGTAAATAATACTCATAATAAACATTCAATCCATGAGAATAAACGGGTTAGTCCATCCACAGGGATAATCATTCAACCGGACTTAGCACTCATGCGATTCACCGGAGTCTCTGTCATCAAAGCTGACAATCGATTAGGATAAGATGGAACGAAACTTGACATGGAAGAGATGATTTGGAGGAATATATGACTCTGCAGAGTTTGTACAAATTTTTTTCCCACAGTCAACGGATTTCCGTAGTCACGAAGGACTAGTTCCGTTTACGGTATTTCGGAAGAAAACACAGCTAACCGGTACACACCCATCCTACCTCCCGATGCTAGGAATCACCCTAGTCATCGTCCAAGAAAAACTTTTGAGACGGGGAGATCACAATCTCGAATAGCATGGGATCAAATTTATATACGCGCGCTCTAAGGGGTGCCCCCCTCTCGGTCCCAACCGGAAACACCCATGCCCCCTGACCGGATGACTGGCTTTAATCCAGGGCCATGGAACCATCATCACGGCCTCTCCTCTTTGGTGTGTACCATGAAAGCGGTTTGCAACTTACTAAACCATATTCCTTGCGGAAAACATGTGGTAGTACAAGGAAGGAAAATGATAGGTACTGGACCGATATGGTTTGACACTGAAGTCTCATAGTCTGGCGTAAGACTGGCATGCTACAACACTGCCATCGTACCCATCCTCATGCCAACACATGGCCATTCATATTCACATTCATCCACATATGGATCATCGAACTCACTTACCTCATTATCACATAAAATAATGTTCATCGGTATGCTCACCGACATGCCATGAAACTAACTAAATGCAAAACATGCCAAGACACTCATCATATCAAAAGTTCAAACATGCTTGCCTGGTTCAGAGTAGTCGGAGCCTAGCTCGGTGAAGTTCGCGGCTCCGTCACCTCCTTCGGTATCTACGGTTTAAAGAAAATATATGCGCTAACGTAAATACCAAGGAGTGCACAGAAGGTAAACCAAATATTTTTCAAATAAATCTGATACAAAACTAGACAAAATTTTAAAGAGAACAAAAAAAGAATCAATCAAAAATACTTTTCTGATTAAAAGTTATAAGGGTTTTTGTCCAGGGACTTATCTGTAATGAAACAGAAGATTTCCAGGGGCTAGTTTATAAAAACAGAAAACGCTTCGGTAGCGACTACGCCAGCCCGAAGAGAAGACGCATTCTGCCCGAAGGCGCTTCCAGAAAACGATTCGAAAGAGAGAGCGGAGAGGCTGACGGTGGGGTCCCACCCGTTAGGTTCAAATGTTCAAACGGGGCGGCAGAGTTCGCCGGCGCCCGAGAGCCGCGGTGGTCGCCAGCGGCGATCCACGCTGAGGCAGAGAGATCGGAGAGTACCTCCGTGCTCAGGGTACCCTTCCGCGTCAGTTGATGGTGGTGGAGTCGTTCGGCGAGCACCACGTCGACGGTGAGCTCTGCTCCGGCGGACGGCGGCTCGGGTGGTCGAGGGGCTCGTCGGAGAGGGCTGCAAAGTTTAAATTGAAGAGGGGGTTATGCTCCTGGCAGCTAGAGAGGGTAACGAACGGGGTTTGAGCGCCGGAGATGGCCTCACCAGAACGAATCGGGCTGGAGGCCGAGGCGGGACGAGGCGGCCGGAGCTGGGGGAGGAGACCTCCTCGAGGTCCCCCTAGTGGCCTGGCGGGGTGTTGGTGAGTAGTGGGGGTGCTGCGTGCACGAGAGTGAGCTCGGGACCCCTTTATATAGGCGGTCCGAGGCGGTTGCCGTGAACGAGGATCACCGGCGAGCGATTACGGTGGCGCAGTGCTCGGTCGGGGTGGTTAGGGGGTCGAGCGTCATCACGGAGGTTCAATGGGTCCGTTTTGGTGTTAAACTGGCCGGGGTTTGGGTGTTAAGGGCGAGCTCGACGGAACAGTGATGGCGTGGGCCCGTCGGCGGCGAAGAGCGCGTTCCGTGCTTGCCGGCCACGGTGGCTGTGCTACGGGCGTGCGCTGGCGTGCATGAGGCCACGCGGAGGGCCAGGGAGTGATGGGCGGCGCGGAACGGTGTTCTGCCGTGGTGTGCCTCCTGTCGGCCGCCACGGGAGGTCCCGACGCCGCAGAAGACGCCGACGAGGGCGAGCCAGCATGCTATCGACGCCAGGAAGGCTCCACGCACGCGTGTGCAGCTTCGGACAAGAGGAAGAGGCGGCGAGGAATGTGCCAAGGGCACTGTGGCCGCGTGACTGAAACTGACGGACTGAAGATGACACTGAAACTGAATTTTCTGAACTTTGAACAGTAACAGTGCCCACCAGGTGTTCGACCGAATGAAATTGGCCTCTGGTGATTTTTCCTTGAGCTGATTTTTGGTGGAGTGGCTTCTCCTTGCTCAAGTAGGCTGCATGATTTTTGGTGGAATTTTTGGAGCAGTGTGGATATGAATTTCACCAAATTTGGCAAATCTGGTCCAAACTTGCAGAGACTGCATTTTGAAAAATTTGAAAAGGGGAGGAGTGGATCAAGATGGTTCTGGGTTGTGGGTTCAAAGGACAATCCAGGAGAATTGGTTTGAGGTCAAAACTCAAACGAAAAAGTGTACTTGCTTTGAAAATCCCTCAAGCTCCAAATAATTTTCAGAATTGAATTGAGGGGAAAAATAATTAGAATAAAAATCCAAAACCAGTTTGGATTAGTTGGGACAGAGAATTTAGGTTGATCACTAGGGGGAGGGGAGGTTTTGGAGGAGTTTTATCTCATGGGCAAAAATACAAAGCCAAGGGTGGCTTCAAAGATAAGAAAAACCCAAATTTTCATAGAGCTTCACTTAAAAAAACAAATTAAAAATTCCCAAAAAAATTTTAGATTTTTAGAGGGAACTAACAGAGAAGAAGTTTGCAAAAGATCAACCACCAAAGTTTGAAAGAAATAAAATCTTCTCCAAGGAAAAAGGAGGTTTTTAAGAGGAAGGTTTTTCTGAAAAAGAAATTTTTTTAAAAAGGTCTCTCCTCAAAACCACAAAGTTTTGATAAAAACCAAATAAAAACTTTGGAATGTCACAACACCTACCCCCTTAGGAAAAATCTCGTCCCCGAGATTTCAGCTGATCCTTAAATAAGTGTGGATGCTCTGTCCGAAGAAAATCCTCGCTTTCCCAAGTTGCTTCACTGTCGGTGTGATTGCTCCACTGGACTTTGAAAAACTTGATGGTTTTCTGTCGGGTCCTCCTTTCAGACTCCTCTAATATTCTTATGGGACGTTCTCGATAAGTGAGGTCTGGCTGTATGTCAATGTTCTCATGGGATACTTGTTTCTCTGGGTTGCTTACGCAGTTCCTTAATTGAGAGACGTGGAACACGTCGTGAATGTCGGACAAGTCTTCGGGTAAGTCTAGTTGGTAGGCTACAGTGCCTCTTCGTGCCACTATGCAAAATGGTCCAATGAATCTTGGTGCTAATTTTCCCTTAATCTTAAACCGTTGCAATCCTCTCATCGGGGATACTCTCAAGTATACGAATTCACCGGGTTCGAAGCTGACCCTACGATGTTTCTGATCATAATAACTTTTCTGTCGACTTTGAGCGGTCTTAAGTCGGTCCCTGATTAGCTTGACTTTTTCCTCGGCTTCTCTGAGCATATCTGGTCCGAAGATGCGGCTGTCTCCGGTCTCTGACCAATTTAACGGGGTACGACATCTCCTTCCGTATAGGGCTTCGAAAGGAGCCATTTGCAGGCTGGCCTGGTAACTGTTGTTGTATGCGAACTCGGCATATGGCAGGCTGTCCTCCCAACTGGTTCCATAGGTGAGGACACATGCTCTCAGCATGTCTTCTAAAACCTGGTTTACGCGTTCTGTTTGTCCATCAGTCTGTGGATGGTATGCGGTACTGAAGGCTAGTTGGGTTCCCAGGGCCTGTTGTAATTGCTCCCAAAATCTTGAGACGAACTGAGTGCCTCTGTCGGAAATTATAGTCTTCGGGACACCGTGCAGACAGACTATGCGGGAAAGATAAATCCTGGCAAGCCTCTGAGTGGTGTAGGTTGTCTTCACTGGAATAAAGTGTGCTACTTTGGTCAACCTGTCAGTGATGACCCATATGGCATCATTCCCGTGTCGTGATCGAGGTAATCCGACAATAAAATCCATCCCTATTTCATCCCATTTCCACTCAGGTATTTTGGTAGGTTGCAGTAGTCCGGCTGGTCTCTGATGTTCAGCTTTTATGCGTTGACATGAGTCGCAACATGCAATGAAAGCGGCTATGTCCCTCTTCATACCGTGCCACCAAAATCTTTCCTGAATATCCTTATACATTTTGGTTCCTCCAGGGTGGATTGAATATGGAGTGGTGTGTGCTTCAGTTAAAACTTGTTGTTTAAGGTCTTCTATGTTTGGCACGCATAGCCTTTCTCCGTACCATAATATTCCTTCATTGTCTATGACGAATTCCGAGGCCTTGCCCATACTCAACTTCCTTTTAATTCCTTCAATGCTGGGGTGACCGGACTGAGCCTCTTTAATTTTCTCCACAAGGTGTGGTTGTATTTCCAAGTTTGATATGGTGCCTTCTGTTACCATTATCAAGTTGAGCTTGACAAATTCTTGATGGAATTCGGGCCTCAAGCTGTGCAGATAGTTCCCGTCGGAGCTGGGGTTCCGACTCAGGGCATCGGCCACTACGTTTGCTTTCCCTGGATGGTAATGGATACCAACATCGTAGTCCTTTACCAATTCTAACCAGCGGCGTTGCCGTAAATTTAGTTCTGGCTGCGTAAAAATGTATTTGAGGCTTTTGTGATCCGTATATATCTCACATCGATTCCCAAGTAGAAAATGCCTCCATTCCTTGAGTGCATGAATAACTGTTGCCATTTCTAAATCATGAGTGGGATAATTTTCCTCGTGTTTGCGAAGTTGCCTTGAAGCGTAGGCGACAACCTTGCCTTCTTGCATCAACACGCATCCGAGACCCTTTCTGGATGCGTCACAAAATACTTCAAAATTCTTGTGTATATCGGGTAAAATTAATACTGGTGCTGTTGTTAATTTCCGTTTTAGCTCTTGGAAACTTTTCTCGCAGGCTTCTGTCCATTCAAACTTCTTATCTTTCTTGAGTAACTGTGTCATAGGCTTGGATATGGTGGAAAATCCTTCAATAAATTTGCGGTAATACCCTGCCATTCCCAAGAAACTTCGTATGTCTGTTACGCTGGCTGGTGATTTCCAGTCAAGTACGGCCTTGACTTTCTCTGGGTCCACTGCTATACCGTCTTGAGTCAGCACGTGGCCTAGAAAACCTACTTGTCTTAGCCAAAATTCGCACTTGCTGAACTTGGCATACAATTGGTGTTTCCTTAGCTCTCCCAGTACAATCCTGAGATGTTCTGCGTGCTCTTCTGGTGTTTTTGAGTATACCAGAATATCGTCGATGAATACTACGACGAATTTGTCCATAAACTTCATAAATACTTTGTTCATGAGGTGAACAAAATATGCCGGGGCGTTAGTTAATCCAAATGGCATCACTGTGAACTCGTACAGTCCATATCTGGAGGTGAAGGCTGTTTTGGGGATATCTTCTGTTCGTACCTTCAATTGATGGTATCCTGACCTTAAGTCAATTTTTGAGAATACCTTGGCCTGAGCAAGTTGATCAAACAAATCGTTTATCCTTGGCATCGGGTATTTGTTTTTGACTGTGACCATGTTAAGTGCTCGATAGTTGATACACAATCTCAGCGTTCCATCCTTTTTCTTGGCAAATAAAATTGGTGATCCCCAAGGTGAGGAGCTGGCCCGAATGTATCCTTTATCCAGTAATTCCTTTATTTGCTTCTTCAATTCGATCAACTCGGATGGTGCCATTCTGTATGGTTTCTTGTAGATGGGGTTGGTTCCTGGTGCTAGCTCAATGCAGAATTCTATTTCTCGATCTGGTGGCATGCCTGGAAGCTCTTCAGGGAATACATCTGGAAATTCACACACTACTGGAACCTTGTTTAGCTCAGAAACGTCCACCTTATTTAATCTCGGTTGCCGGGGTCTTTTTCCTTCCTTGGCTGATACTCTTATTGTCTTCCCTTGGTGGTGTGTGAGAATCACGGTCCTGTTGAAACAGTCGATAAAACCTTTATTGGTGGTTAGCCAATCCATCCCTAGGATGACATCCAGTCCTTTATTTTCCAATACAATAAGATTTGCGTAAAACTCCAATCCTTCAAACTCAATGACCACATTCTGACAGTAATTCTGAGAAACTTGCTGAATCCCGGGGGACTTGATTATTATGGATTTCTCCAAAGGAAGCATCGAAAAATTATTTTGCAAAGCAAAACTTTTCGAGATGAAAGAGTGAGAAGCTCCAGAATCAAACAAAACCATTGCAGGTATTGTGTTGACAGGAAACGTACCGAGTACGATATCCGGAGCATTTTGTGCCTCCTCTTTGGTTACGTGGTTCAGATGACCCTTCCTGTGGTTATTGTTGGGATTGAAATTGTTTCGCTTGGGCGTGGAATTGTTGCCGTTGTTTGGCTTTGGGGTTGAATTCCTTGGCTTGGGGCACTGTTTGGCATAGTGCCCTTCTTCTCCACAAGCGTAACAAGTAACGCCGGGGTGATAGGTGAATTCCTTGTCCCTTGCATGAAAATTCTTGATTGGGCGTGAGACATTGGATGAGAATTTGGGTGTCCCACCCTTTTTAAAATCTATCTTGCTTCGGTGATTGCGAGTGTGATTAGTCTGGTCCCTTTTTCGCTTGCGGATATCTTCCAAACTGCGTCTCTCATTTTCCAGAGTAATGGCCTTGTCCACCAGCATTTTAAAATCAGGAAAAGTGTGCACGACCAGTTGGCATTTAAGTGCGGGTGCCAGAGCGTCAAGGAATTTCTCCATCTTCTTGATTTCAGTCATACGCTCCTCATTGGCGTAGCGGGATAATAGGGTAAATTGACTGTTGTAATCTGACACTGTCATGTTCCTTTGTTTGAGGTCATCAAATTCTCTCTTCTTGATTTTCATAATACTCTTAGGAATATGTGCACCACGGAAACCTTCCTTGAAATCATCCCAGGTTATGTCATTTTCGTTGTGATGCATGTGCAGAAAATTCTCCCACCACGATGCGGCTGCTCCTGTGAGATAGTGCGGAGCATATAATACCTTCTCGGGGTCTGAACATTTTGCAATAATTAATTTTCTCTCCATATCTCGAAGCCAGTCCTCGGCTTCAAGAGGCTTGTCAGTATGAGAAAATGTTTGAGGACGTGTCTTCTGTAGCTCAGATAACTTGGAGTGCTGTTGATACTGTCCATGGTGATTTCCCATGTTGATGACTTGGTTCATTATTTCACGATGTTGTTGCTGACTCTGTTCATAAAGGCGGCACATTTGTGAAAGTGCCGATTCATTGCCCGGTTGGCTAGACTGTCCCTGAGTGAACTCGTTGCTGGGTTGTGCATCATAATTTTCCTCTGATGGAATTGGCATGGAGCGAGTCCAAGGACGAGACATTTTTCACTCTGGGGATATATTTTGTAAAACCCATAAGAAAAGCGGAAAAAGTCGCAAAAACAAATCCATAAAATGCATAAAGCTAGCAAATAGAATTAAATAGCTCAGCTTACTTAAGAAAAACAAATCGACTTGCGCACGGAGAAGGACTGCTCATTACATATCTTACACGCGGGCGGTAATTATACAATACATCACTCAGGATATGCGTACTTTATCCTGACATGTTATTAAGGCTAGTGCACTTCTCCAGATCCTACATGATGCGCAAACAGGCTACTTCTCACAGCCTATGCACGTATCTTACAAAGTGGTACAATACACGGTAGCTAAGCGTACTTAGGCAGAGATATTGACGATCTCCCTTGCCCTGCCGAGGGCGAGGCGTAGCGAGGTTGGGGACTCGACTTCCTCCTCGCTAATGGGCTCCATACGTGTAGTGTTGCGCAGAGTGGGCGGAGCGGTTGCCAGGGGCGGAGCAACACGTACAGGAGTGGGCGCGAAGGGTGGTGCAGTGCGCACTGGAGTGGGTGCAATAACTTGGTTGAATTCTTCGGTAGAAGGCAGACGACGAGCAGGCGTAAAAGATGCTGATGACGAGACAAAAGTCAGTGGCGGTGCGATTGGTAGGAGCTCCCTCCTGTTGGCAGCACAGCCATGAACTGAGTCCATGCGGGTAGCTACGAAGTCGTCCACCAGGTTGTCGAAGGCTGCCTCCAGGGCCCGGAGATACTCAATGAGCATCTCAAAAGCCTCGTCTCGTTCTCCTCTGGGGCAGGAGTATGCGTAGTGACAGGTGTAAGGCACATGGCACGGAAGATAACGGTAACGACGAGTCTTCATCACGGGGAGGACATCCCTGAGACGCGCTATCGCCTCGCGGGCTGCCATCTGCATAGCATGCCTCTCCGTAGGCATGGCTCTTCCCACGAACCGGAAGCGGCGTAACTCACCACGCCCTCCCTTGAACTGCACCGCGGCCTGGTGCATGGTCAGACTGTCGTTGACTCGGTGCTGGCAGAGTGTGAAGACTGGGCGCATGGATGGCCCCATCGCGACCTGAACGATGAAAGAAAGAAGCTTGACGAACCCATCGGGCACGTTGGCGAAGGTCTGAGACTCGCAGCTATTGTCGGCCATCTACAAAAGTAGGCAAAAATTCTGCATGGTCAGATCATAAATTTATGCTGACTGACAGAAAATGACTACCATTGCAAAAATATAAATTAGCTCTATCAGGCTAATAACCAATTAGCGATCGCACCTAGTGGCTTCCTACAGTCAGCCTGGCTCTGGTACCAAGCTTGTCACGACCGGTTTTCCAATAAAAATATTTATTGAAAAGCCAATCTTTTAAGTCCAGTATGAGAGAAATCCTCCACAC
>NC_057801.1:733240918-733251643 GCF_018294505.1 Triticum aestivum
CAGAAAGGGCTTTAAAAGTTCATCAGTAAATAATACTCATAATAAACATTCAATCCATGAGAATAAACGGGTTAGTCCATCCACAGGGATAATCATTCAACCGGACTTAGCACTCATGCGATTCACCGGAGTCTCTGTCATCAAAGCTGACAATCGATTAGGATAAGATGGAACGAAACTTGACATGGAAGAGATGATTTGGAGGAATATATGACTCTGCAGAGTTTGGACAAATCTTTTTCCCACAGTCAACGGATTTCCGTAGTCACGAAGGACTAGTTCCGTTTACTGTATTTCGGAAGAAAACACAGCTAACCGGTACACACCCATCCTACCTCCCGATGCTAGGAATCACCCTAGTCATCGTCCAAGAAAAACTTTTGAGACGGGGAGATCACAATCTCTAATAGCATGGGATCAAATTTATATACGCGCTCTCTAAGGGGTGCCCCCCTCTCGGTCCCAACCGGAAACACCCATGCCCCCTGACCGGATGACTGGCTTTAATCCAGGGCCATGGAACCATCATCACGGCCTCTCCTCTTTGGTGTGTACCATGAAAGCGATTTGCAACTTACTAAACCATATTCCTTGCGGAAAACATGTGGTAGTACAAGGAAGGAAAATGATAGGTACTGGACCGATATGGTTTGACACTGAAGTCTCATAGTCTGGCGTAAGACTGGCATGCTACAACACTTCCATCGTACCAATCCTCATGCCAACACATGGCCATTCATATTCACATTCATCCACATATGGATCATCGAACTCACTTACCTCATTATCACATAAAATAATGTTCATCGGTATGCTCACCGACATGCCATGAAACTAACTAAATGCAAAACATGCCAAGACACTCATCATATCAAAAGTTCAAACATGCTTGCCTGGTTCAGAGTAGTCGGAGCCTAGCTCGGTGAAGTTCGCGGCTCCGTCACCTCCTTCGGTATCTACGGTTTAAAGAAAATATATGCGCTAACGTAAATACCAAGGAGTGCACAGAAGGTAAACCAAATATTTTTCAAATAAATCTGATAAAAAACTAGACAAAATTTTAAAGAGAACAGAAAAAGAATCAATCAAAAATACTTTTCTGATTAAAAGTTATAAGGGTTTTCGTCCAGGGACTTATCTCTAATGAAACAGAAGATTTCCAGGGGCTAGTTTATAAAAACAAAAAACGCTTCGGTAGCGACTACGCCAGCCCGAAGAGAAGACGCATTCTGCCCGAAGGCGCTTCCAGAAAACGATTCGAAAGAGAGAGCGGAGAGGCTGACGGTGGGGTCCCACCCGTCAGGTTCAAATGTTCAAACGGGGCGGCAGAGTTCGCCGGCGCCCGAGAGCCGCGGTGGTCGCCGGCGGCGATCCACGGCGAGGCAGAGAGATCGGAGAGTACCTCCGTGCTCAGGGTACCCTTCCGCGTCAGTTGATGGTGGTGGAGTCGGTCGGCGAGCACCACGTCGACGGCGAGCTCTGCTCCGGGGGACGGCGGCTCGGGTGGTCGAGGGGCTCGTCGGAGAGGGCTGCAAAGGTTAAATTGAAGAGGGGGTTATGCTCCTGGCAGCTAGAGAGGGTAACGAACGGGGTTTGAGCGCCGGAGATGGCCTCACCAGAACGAATCGGGCTGGAGGCCGAGGCGGGACGAGGCGGCCGGAGCTGGGGGAGGAGACCTCCTCGAGGTCCCCCTAGTGGCCTGGCGGGGTGTTGGTGAGTAGTGGGGGTGCTGCGTGCACGAGAGTGAGCTCGGGACCCCTTTATATAGGCGGTCCGAGGCGGTTGCCGTGAACGAGGATCACCGGCGAGCGATTACGGTGGCGCAGTGCTCGGTCGGGGTGGTTAGAGGGTCGAGCGTCATCACGGAGGTTCAATGGGTCCGTTTTGGTGTTAAACTGGCCGGGGTTTGGGTGTTAAGGGCGAGCTCGACGGAACGGTGATGGCGCGGGCCCGTCGGCGGCGGAGAGCGCGTTCCGTGCTTGCCGGCCACGGTGGATGTGCTACGGGCGTGCGCTGGCGTGCATGAGGCCACGCGGAGGGCCAGGGAGTGATGGGCGGCGCGGAACGGTGTTCTGCCGTGGTGTGCCTCCTGTCGGCCGCCACGGGAGGTCCCGACGCTGCAGAAGACGCCGGCGAGGGCGAGCCAGCATGCTATCGACGCCAGGAAGGCTCCACGCATGCGTGTGCAGCTTCGGACAAGAGGAAGAGGCGGCGAGGAAGGTGCCAAGGGCACTGTGGCCGCGTGACTGAAACTGACGGACTGAAGATGACACTGAAACTGAATTTTCTGAACTTTGAACAGTAACAGTGCCCACCAGGTGTTCGACCGAATGAAATTGGCCTCTGGTGATTTTTCCTTGAGCTGATTTTTGGTGGAGTGGCTTCTCCTTGCTCAAGTAGGCTGCATGATTTTTGGTGGAATTTTTGGAGCAGTGTGGATATGAATTTCACCAAATTTGGCAAATCTGGTCCAAACTTGCAGAGACTGCATTTTGAAAAATTTGAAAAGGGGAGGAGTGGATCAAGATGGTTCTGGGTTGTGGGTTCAAAGGACAATCCAGGAGAATTGGTTTGAGGTCAAAACTCAAACGAAAAAGTGTACTTGCTTTGAAAATCCCTCAGGCTCCAAATAATTTTCAGAATTGAATTGAGGGGAAAAATAATTAGAATAAAAATCCAAAAGCAGTTTGGATTAGTTGGGACAGAGAATTTAGGTTGATCACTAGGGGGAGGGGAGGTTTTGGAGGAGTTTTATCTCATGGGCAAAAATACAAAGCCAAGGGTGGCTTCAAAGATAAGAAAAACCCAAATTTTCATAGAGCTTCACTTAAAAAAACAAATTAAAAACTCCCAAAAAAAATTTAGATTTTTAGAGGGAACTAACAGAGAAGAAGTTTGCAAAAGATCAACCACCAAAGTTTGAAAGAAATAAAATCTTTGCCAAGGCAAAAGGAGGTTTTTAAGAGGAAGGTTTTTCTGAAAAAGAAAATTTTTTAAAAAGGTCTCTCCTCAAAACCACAAAGTTTTGATAAAAACCAAATAAAAACTTTGGAGTGTCACAACACCTACCCCCTTAGGAAAAATCTCGTCCCCGAGATTTCAGCTGATCCTTAAATAAGTGTGGATGCTCTGTCCGAAGAAAATCCTCGCTTTCCCAAGTTGCTTCACTGTCGGGTGATTGCTCCACTGGACTTTGAAAAACTTGATGGTTTTCTGTCGGGTCCTCCTTTCAGACTCCTCTAATATTCTTATGGGACGTTCTCGATAAGTGAGGTCTGGCTGTATGTCAATGTTCTCATGGGATACTTGTTTCTCTGGGTTGCTTACGCACTTCCTTAATTGAGAGACGTGGAACACGTCGTGAATGTCGGACAAGTCTTCGGGTAAGTCTAGTTGGTAGGCTACAGTGCCTCTTCGTGCCACTATGCAAAATGGTCCAATGAATCTTGGTGCTAATTTTCCCTTAATCTTAAACCGTTGCAATCCTCTCATCGGGGATACTCTCAAGTATACGAATTCACCGGGTTCGAAGCTGACCCTATGATGTTTCTGATCATAATAACTTTTCTGTCGACTTTGAGCGGTCTTAAGTCGGTCCCTGATTAGCTTGACTTTTTCCTCGGCTTCTCTGAGCATATCTGGTCCGAAGATGCGGCTGTCTCCGGTCTCTGACCAATTTAACGGGGTACGACATCTCCTTCCGTATAGGGCTTCGAAAGGAGCCATTTGCAGGCTGGCCTGGTAACTGTTGTTGTATGCGAACTCGGCATATGGCAGGCTGTCCTCCCAACTGGTTCCATAGGTGAGGACACATGCTCTCAGCATGTCTTCTAAAACCTGGTTTACGCGTTCTGTTTGTCCATCAGTCTGTGGATGGTATGCGGTACTGAAGGCTAGTTGGGTTCCCAGGGCCTGTTGTAATTGCTCCCAAAATCTTGAGATGAACTGAGTGCCTCTGTCGGAAATTATAGTCTTCGGGACACCGTGCAGACAGACTATGCGGGAAAGATAAATCCTGGCAAGCCTCTGAGTGGTGTAGGTTGTCTTCACTGGAATGAAGTGTGCTACTTTGGTCAACCTGTCAGTGATGACCCATATGGCATCATTCCCGTGTCGTGATCGAGGTAATCCGACAATAAAATCCATCCCTATTTCATCCCATTTCCACTCAGGTATTTTGTTAGGTTGCAGTAGTCCGGCTGGTCTCTGATGTTCAGCTTTTATGCGTTGACATGGGTCGCAACATGCAATGAAAGCGGCTATGTCCCTCTTCATACCGTGCCACCAAAATCTTTCCTGAATATCCTTATACATTTTGGTTCCTCCAGGGTGGATTGAATATGGAGTGGTGTGTGCTTCAGTTAAAACTTGCTGTTTAAGGTCTTCTATGTTTGGCACGCATAGCCTTTCTCCGTACCATAATATTCCTTCATTGTCTATGACGAATTCCGAGGCCTTGCCCATACTCAACTTCCTTTTAATTCCTTCAATGCTGGGGTGACCGGACTGGGCCTCTTTAATTTTCTCCACAAGGTGTGGTTGTATTTCCAAGTTTGATATGGTGCCTTCTGTTACCATTATCAAGTTGAGCTTGACAAATTCTTGATGGAATTCGGGCCTCAAGCTGTGCAGATAGTTCCCGTCGGAGCTGGGGTTCCGACTCAGGGCATCGGCCACTACGTTTGCTTTCCCTGGATGGTAATGGATACCAACATCGTAATCCTTTACCAATTCTAACCAGCGGCGTTGCCGTAAATTTAGTTCTGGCTGCGTATTGGAGGAGTTTAGGTTGATCACTAGGGGGAGGGGAGGTTTTGGAGGAGTTTTATCTCATGGGCAAAAATACAAAGCCAAGGGTGGCTTCAAAGATAAGAAAAACCCAAATTTTCATAGAGCTTCACTTAAAAAAACAAATTAAAAACTCCCAAAAAAAATTTAGATTTTTAGAGGGAACTAACAGAGAAGAAGTTTGGAAAAGATCAACCACCAAAGTTTGAAAGAAATAAAATCTTTGCCAAGGCAAAAGGAGGTTTTTAAGAGGAAGGTTTTTCTGAAAAAGAAATTTTTTTAAAAAGGTCTCTCCTCAAAACCACAAAGTTTTGATAAAAACCAAATAAAAACTTTGGAGTGTCACACTATTAGGTCGGGCCCAGTCAGGCGCTCTGACTGGATTAGCACCCGAAGCCAGGCGACGGCACCAGCCCCAGCCGGCGTCAGCGACCTGGGCCGATAGGACCATGAGGGCTGCCTCCCAGCCGGCGGGCCGACTACGTAAGCCGGCAGGTTGACGTAGTCGCCCTGCAAAGCGACGTTCTTCACATAAAAATAGGATTTCTGCCAGAGCTTCACCGACTGTATCAGCGTGATGGGCGGAAACAGGTTATCGGTTGTCGATCTCCGGATGGCGATGAAGGCGCTGCACGAAGTCGGCACGCCCGCGACAACCGTACTGAGCTTGGACTGGAAGAGCTCCCCCCAAAGTTCGATGGTGGGGAGGACGCCGAGGATACCTTCGCATAGAGTGATGAAGCCCGACAACAGCACCACCGTGTTTGGAGTGAGGTGGTGCGGCTGAAGATGATAAAACTCAAGAAAAGAGCGGAAGAAGCCGCTCGCAGGAAGGCCGACGCCACGCAGGCAGTGTGAGTAGAAGATTACTCGCTCGCCCTCCTCCGGCGCCAGCTGGTTCCCGCCTTCAGATTTTGAAGAGACTTCGCCGAGAAGGCATGCATGAGAGAAGCCGGCTCCTAGCTGCCGGCTCTTCGGGATAGGAAGC
Source organism: Triticum aestivum (assembly GCF_018294505.1). Classification (NCBI taxonomy): domain Eukaryota; kingdom Viridiplantae; phylum Streptophyta; class Magnoliopsida; order Poales; family Poaceae; genus Triticum; species Triticum aestivum. The sequence continues at coordinate 733,246,695 of NC_057801.1, forward strand.
TGACTGAGCTTCTCGATTCCCCTTTCAGCCATGAAGCCCAACCGGCTTCGGGGACTACTGTCGGAGTAAATGACCACAGGTAGCCTAGCCGGCTCCCTTTGGCCCTTAGAAAAAACAACAGGCCGATCGAGCCTTGGAGCACCCAAGACGCGGGACCGCCTTCCTCCGGCCGGCTGTCTCACAAGCCGGCTACCGGAAGGCGGCCCAGCCTTAAAATCTCTTGGAGGATGCCACGATAGGGCCAACTCCAAGAAGCCGTCCCAATAAGACCGACTCCAAGAGGCTGGCCCCTGGCAAGCGGCTAGGGCCGCGCCCTAAAAGTCCGCGCCCCCATAACGATCACGGGACAGGGTGTGGCAACAGTGGACTCTGCCACCCCTGAATCCCGTAGCATGCATGGCTACAGTACGCCGTACGGGACAGCCATCACCCGTCCGGCGTGGCACTGTTGCCATGTTGATCATGACGCCCACCATGACGGGCTGCCAGTACGGCCCGTGGACGGCGGGCCCCTTCGGTCAGAGAGACGCCCGAAGGCGGCCTGGCCTCCCCCAGCCGGCCTGAGGCATGGCCGGCTTCCTATGGCCGGCTTGCTCCCCTCCTCGTGGCGCGCGCACCATTAAGGAGACAAGACGAGGTAAGGCTACACTCAGAGCCCACAAGGAGACGGCACTATAGCCATGCTTACCTCGACAAAGCCCTCGTCATCAGAGGCGAGGCAACAGTAACCAGCTCCCGACAAGACCCTCAAGCGGTGGGGCCGGCCTATCGACCAATGAGCCGGTAGCCGGCGGGACCCACCAGTCGGCGGGCCCCAACGGCCGGCGGAGAAGCCGGCGGCCATAGACACTGACGGCTAGGGCCCGCGCCCATCCGGATTATCATTGTACCCCTGGGGGGTAGGCCTATATAAACCCCCCGGGGCACCCATGCAAAGGGTTGATCTGATAGAGTTTTAGACACTACCATAGGGAGAGAAGAGAGCTAGCCTTGCCCTTCTTCCTCCTCGCTCCGAACAGCTCAAGGAGCCTCTTGTAGCTTCTTATCGATCTAGTGATCATGCGGAGACCCCGCAGAGCAGGAGTAGGGGTATTATCTCCACGGAGAGCCCCCAACCTGGGTAAGATCCGCCGGCGAGCATGTCTTCGCCTCATCCCGTTTCCAGGCACCGGCGATGTCTTACTGGCTCCCACAATGAGAAGCCATCTGTTGGCATATGTCGCACCTACCACCCGACACACCGTGCCCCTTAATCTCGACTATCATCAACTATCTCTCTTCAATGATTTTGAAATCCCAAGAGCCATCATCTCCTTCCACCAGGTCTGCGTTCAAAGCCTCTGCATCCCGTCATGCTACCTGAGCAAGCATACCATGCCCTACACGGTGGACGCCTCGCTGAAATCCCTTGAATTCACAGAAGTATAGCTGCTTAAGTTATACTATTCCCCTGGAAATCGCCTACCACATACCGAATGCCATGTACTTTTGCCCTCAGCACCGATGTTCATCTCGCGGTTTTCCTCCTCTCTCCACACCACCACCTTTGCTTTGTGCTCCCATTTCTCAAGAAACTTTCACTTGTGCGGGTTCGTAGAACTGAGGCCTCATTGCACAACATCATCCACTCCAGTTGCCCTGCCCTGGAGTGCTAGGTGCTTGTTTTCACAGTTAGAATCGGTTGTCTCCAAATAAAGTCGCCTAACCTTGTAAGAATTAGAATTTGTTTTGACGGAAGGCAGCTCATCATCCAAGATGCTCCTTCACTTCAAAGGTTGCTCCTTGATTCTAGTTATTCACCATTGCAAATAACTGTCCTCTCTGCGCCTAAACTGGAGACCTTGGGTGTAATACATGATCTATGTGCTCATTTTAATATGGTGTTTGGCTCTACAGTTCTTCAGGTACTTTATATTATCATCTACACTTGTAACCATAAGCTGCATTTTAAATTTCTATGCATAAGTTATATATCATCTTGGAGTACACATTTTGTACTAATATTATGTTCTATGCTCAATGAAGAGTTTCTCCATGGATGGCATATCAATGGTGCTGGATTATGTCAAGATCTTATATATCCAAATGAATAGTTTTGATCTGAACAAGATTATTGGTTTGCTGCAATGCTTTCCATGTTTGGAGAATTTGTATATAAAGGTGATAATTTCACGCACATTGAAAGCCCGCAAATAGTGTACTAGAATTAACCATTCAATTGTTGCTCTTTCGACACTCTTTTTTAGACCTTAACTGTTTTCAATCTTCATGTCTATTTAGGCAACAAGATGGGGTAAGAAACTTATAACCAATCAGTGGATTCGTAAGCACCGGGATTTTCTCACTTCTGGTGACATTCGATTGAAGACAATAACACTAGAAAGATATGTAGCGAACCGTGAAAACACTGGATTTGTCACATTCTTCCTGCTGAATGTGAGGTTACTATTGTCCATCAGGCTTAAGTTTGTCAGCAACATGGTTTTGATGAATGGGTATGTCGAAGAGCAAAAAAAGGAGTTTCAGGTGGGCAAAAGAGCTACTGAACGCGCTGGGCTTCTATTTACAACATATTGTCGTCATAATCCAGTAAATTTTATGACCCAGGATGTTCATTCAATGGACCTGACCAATCCATTTGACTGTGACTGCCGAAAACAGTGTTGGAGTTAGATGTTATTGCCCTTTTCAACCTGGGTTTTGTCTAAACCTGATGAACAATTATCCCTCATGCTTTTGTACAGTTTGTAAGCTGGAGTTAAATGTTCTTGCCCTTTTCAACTCGGCTGTGACTGTCATATTTTCTTTAAAACAAGGCAAATGGCTTGCCATTCGTTTAACTTAGAGTGAAATATTGTAACAAATCCCAACCAAGGGAAATAACATCACTCTCGCCGGCTGCTTGAGCTCACTGTGCATTACAGAAGCCAAGTGATTAGCCCCCACCAACACCCACAAACTTATTTCGAACTAGCAGCTGTAAATTTTCATAGGAAAGGCTGCATGACCGTGAAAGATATGGATTCTGACATTTGGGACCGACGAGGAAATATCCTATCCAAGGTGGTGTTGACTTACTAGCCAGTCAACAAACAATTCTGCCTACCAACCGTTGGATTGACATCCAACATCTATCGTGTATGTTCTATCTCTTGTCTTCTTCCTCCAGCCGCCCAAACCAAACCACCCCGTCGGCTCCGCCTGCTCCCGCCTCCCATGGCTGGCTGCGCCTCCACTGCCCTACCGTACCCTCCAACGTTGGCTAGTCCCTCCCTCTATTCCCCCACATGTCTTGTTATTCTCCGGCGACGTCAGCCCCAACATGCACCCGCACCCGAACCAGTCAACCCTCGTACTCCCCTCCTCCTGCGACTGGACCGGTGCATCTTCCATGGCCCTGTTTGTTCTGTTCGAGGCCTCACCATCGTCATCCGCCTTGGTTCGCTCGCCGTACATGGTGCGCCGCCCTCTTGCATTGTCAATGTCGTCAACAACCGAGAGGAACAAGGAGATGACTGTATGTGGAGAGGATGATAGTAGGGACCGACTAGCGTCATGGCAGTATGCAAGCAAGTGCCTCGTTATTACAAGCCCCAAAAAATGGTTCTTCTTAATGGTTGGACATCTCGGGCTCGCGCCATTGTCAACGTAGTCAATAAATGAGACAATTACACTACGAGCGGCTGACACTAGGGACCCAACAGGTCGCGCAGTTTTTTTTTTGAGGAACAAGCAGTTGTTTTTGATACTAGTTTTAGCGACGGGTCAGGGTAACAACGGGGCTGTGTGGGGGCTGTGGCCCGTCTAGCCAGGGTTTTATTTATGTTTACCACATCATGAGCCCAGTTCTGTTTTTTTCTTGTTGAAGATGGCTAGCCCAGTTCTATTTTTTTAAAGAAATACCCAAACAAGGCCTACTTGCTTTATCAGCCCTGCTGGGCTGCAAATCTTTCAAGACGAGGAGAGTTTCATCCAGTTTGCCCAGAAATGGGATGTACATTTTTAAAACACATCAAACAAAGGAATTAGTTTCAATTTCTTTTTCATTACAAGATTTTAAATTCCATTGATTTTTATGCGTGGACAATTATTTGGATTTTATATTTACATAAATTATTTTTTCAAAATAGTTTGAATGTGACTCGATATTTCGGGATTAAAAACAGTTGACTTCACCGAAATATGCAAAATTTTGTATAATTTTTAACCATGGCCACAATATGGGGTGTAATGCTAACAAAAAGAAGATGGGATCCAAAACAATTCTTAAGAATTAGCAAATGGGTTGTAAATTATTAGAAATAATGGCAGATGGGTTGTATGCTGTTTTCCACAGATTTGAGGCTGACTTGTGCGCCTACTATAGGTTGACGCGTATGCTTTCCTAAAAAAAGGTTGACGCACACGCAACGCCAGGTAAACTTAGTCAACACACGAGAGTAGTGACTGTTGGATGTCCATCCAACGGCCATCGTGCTTCTTCAATCTCTGCTCTTCCTGCTCCAGCGGCTCAAACAAGCGCCGGCGGGACTGCCTACTCCCTCCTCCCGCGGCTGGCTATGCTGCCGCGCACACCTCACCGCCCCACCGTACTCCCATCGCTGGCCTAGCGATCCCTCTATTAACCACACCTGCTGTTATTCTCCGGCGACGGCAGATGAACCAGTAAACCCTCATACTCCCTTCCGCGTGGGAAACAACTGCCGAGTCTTCCCTGGCTCCGTGTTGTTCCCTTCCTAGGCCTCGCTGTCGTCCACCGCCCTGGTGCTCTCGGCGCGGCCTGGTCAATGTGGTCAATGAACGACATCCATCGGAAGTGGATTGTATGTGGAGAGCCTGTCAGCTGGGTCCATGGCCGCAGGCAAGGAAATGCCTCCTTATTACGCGCAAAATAATGATTCCTCCACCTGACAGCTAGGACCAACTGGAAGGGCCTCTGTATTTCACGA
>NC_057801.1:733251866-733259591 GCF_018294505.1 Triticum aestivum
AAGTGCCTCCTTATTACGCACAAAAAAATAAATACCCCCCTACTAGTTGGGACCCACCATAGTGGGAGGCTGACATGTGGGCCTACTAAGTTGATGCGGACAGAGGGCTTTGTCAACTTAGTTAATATAAACGATTCTAGCTCGAGTGACAGTACGATGTCCATCCAACGGCCGTAGTGCTTCTTCAATCTCTGGTCTTCTTGCTCTAGCCGCCCAAACCAGTGTCGGTCGTGCCACGTGCTCCTGCCTCCCGTGGCCGGCTGTGATGCCACGGAGGCCTCACCGCCCCCTACTACTCCCATCGCTAGCTAGACCATCCAATCACCCACAGCCCCTGTTATTCTGCGGTGACGGCAGCCTCACTCCACAGTCGAACCAGTGAACCCTCGTACTCCTCTCCGCGTGGGCTTCCACTGTCACGTCTTACCCAGCTCCGTGTCGTCCCCTTCCTAGGCCTCACCGTTGTCCACCGCCTTGGGTCCACGGCAGCAACAAGGAAGTGCCTCCTTATTATTTTTAAAATAATGATTCCTCCACCTAACAGCAGGGACCCACCGGACGGGCCACCGTATTTTGCGAAAAAAATGTTTCCCCCCTGACTGCTGGGACCCACCAATTACATCTTCACACACAAGGAAGTGCGTGACAGTCGGGACCCACCTGGTCGAAGCATACATAGCGTTGTCATTTTGGTCGCGAACGTGTACATACATACTGGTCGATGTAGAGGCGCGCACGTGTCGTAGTAGAGGCGCGCACGTAGCATGTACACGTACAGACAGCGACCAGGGTGCAAGAAAGAAAATATGGCCACGTACGTACATACGGGCGGGGTCTCGAATGCCTACTCACGCATACGTGCGGCCAGGGCTCGTGTACATGGCTAGGTTGGAACGGAGAAACTGCATCCTCATCGTTTTCATGGGGAGCCAACCGGCTGGGTCAGAACGAAATGCGTCATCGTGTTCATCGGGAGGGCTTGGACAGAATAGCAATGGAAACGAGGCCTGGCATACCGCAGAACGGAGGAAACGGCCTTGTGTTCAACCGGCCACGGTCGAAACGGATCCTGTTCATCAGGAGGGGTCTGGTGTACCACAAAACAGAGGAAACAGACTTCTGTTGGACCTCCTACATTCAAAACGAGGTCCTGATGATCGGGAGGGGTGTGGCGTACCGCAAAACGGAGGAAACGGACTTGTGTTGGAGCTCTAAGCTCGAAACGAGGGTCCTGTTCATCAGGAGGGGTGTGGCGTACCGCAAAACGGGACTCCACGAGACACTGTTCATCTCCACTGTCGACCTCCTCCAGCCTCCACGTCGTTACTGTTCATCCACCATTGACCTCCTCCAGCCTCCACTTGCGACTGTTCATCCACGGGCTCCTGTTCATCCAGCCTCCATCGTGCGCTCCTCAACCGGCTATTGTTTAACCAGCCCTCTCCACGGGGTCCTGTTCAACCATCCCTCCACGGGCTACTATTCATCCAGCCCTCCACCGGCTACTGTTCAACTAGCCCTCAGTCGGCTACTGTTCAACCTTCCCTCCAAGGGGTCCTGTTCATACAGCCCTCCACGGGGTCCTGTTCATCCACGCCCAACCGGTTCGAACAATTGGGGTCCTGTTCATCCAGCGGCAACACCATGGGGTCCTATTCATCCAACCCCCACCAAGAATTGTTCATCCACCCCCCCCCCCAATAATGCTCACTGCTCATCAAGGGAAGCGAGGCAGCAAGTTCGGTCGGCTTGAGTTAGCAGCAGTAGCAAACAAAGGAATCGCTCGATCGGGTTCAGTAACCCGTAGCCTGCAGTGCAATCGCTCGGGTTCAGTAGGCGAATGCCTCGCTCAGGTTTAGTTAGAGTCCAACGCCTCGCACCCACACGCGTACGTGTACGAGAGAAACGCGCATCGCTCAGCCCCTGACCACCCACCGTAACCGGGAACTCCCCAATATTTTCCTCTCACTTGCTTCTACCATGTTTTTTTGCGTCATGGACAGCCCAAAGAATGTCATGCAGCTGCTTCTCCGGCCCGCCCAGGACGAAAAGCCCATTTTCTTTCATGATTTTTGGTCATAGAAGTAGGAGCCCACCACATCTATGATGATACCGGGTTTTGTCACAATTGTTGTCATAGAAGTGTCATAAGTATGACAGAAAAATTCGTTCGGCCCAAAATGTCACGGATGTGTCTTTTTTTGTAGTGCATGATCTTCTCATACAATAATCTTTGTATCACATCATGTCTTGACCATACCACATCATAACATGCCCTGCAAAAACAAGTTAGACGTCCTCTACTTTGTTTGTTGCAAGTTTTACGTGGATACTACGGGCTTCTAGCATGAACCGTACATACCTACGGTACAAAAATTATCCAGTTTATTGTTTTAACCTTCACAAGGACCAGCCATAGTCAAATTCGATTCAACTAAAGTTTGAGAAACAAACACCCGCCATCCACCTTTATGAAAAACTAGTTGCATGTCTGTCGGTGGAACCGGTCTCATGAACGCGGTCATGTAAGGTTGGTCTGGGCCGCTTCATCCAACAATACCGCTGAATCAAAATAAGGGATTGGTGGTAAGCAGTATGACGATCACCGCCCACAACTCTTTGTGTTCTACTCGTGCATATCATCTACGCATAGACCTGGCTCGGATGCCACTATTGGGAAACGTAGCATGCAATTTCAAAAAAAATCCTACGCTCACGCAAGATCTATCTAGGAGATGCATAGCAACGAGAGGGGAAGAGTGTGTCCACATACCATCGTAGACTGAAAGCGGAAGCGTTCATTTAACGCGGTTGATGTAGTCGAACGTCTTCTAAAAATCAACCGATCAAGTACCAAACATTCGACACCTCCGAGTTCTACACACGTTCAGCTTGATGACATCCCTCAAACTCTTGATCTAGTAGAGGCATTAAGGAGTCGATGAGTTCCGTCAGCACGATGGCATGATGACGGTGTTGGTGAAGTGATCCACGCATGGCTTTGCCTAAGCACTACGACAATATGACCGGAGGAGTAAACGGTGGAGGGGGCACCTCACATGGCAAAGAGACAACGGTTGTGCCTTGGGGTGCCCCCTGCCCCCGTATATAAAGGACGCGGGGGAGGCCGCCGACCCCTATGGGCACGTCAAGTGGGGGAGTCCCACTAGGACTCCTAGTCCTAGTCAGCTCCCCCTTCCTTCCAACGGAGAGGGGAAAGGGGAAAGAGGGGGAGTGGGAGAAGGAAAGGGGGGCCGCGTCCCCAACCCTTGTTCAATTCGGACTGCCATGGGGGGCGCCACCTCTTGTGGCCTGCCTCCCCCTTCCACTATGGCCCATGAGTCCCATTAACTTTCCCGGGGGCTTCCGGTAACCTCCCGGTACTCCAAAAAATTCCCGAATCTTTCTGGAACCATTTCGGTGTCCGTATATAACCTTACAATATATCAATCTTTACCTTTCGACCATTTCGAGACTCCTCGTCGTGTCCATGATCTCATCTAGGACTCCAAACAACCTTCGGTCACCAAAACACATAACTCATATAATACATATCGTCATCGAACGTTAAGCGTGCGAACCCTACGGGTTCCAGAACTATGTAGACCTGACCGAGACACCTCTCCGGTCAATAACCAATAGTGGAACCTGGATGCTCATATTGGTTCCCACATATTCTACGAAGATATTTATCGGTCGAACCGCAATGTCAATATATGTTATTCCCTTTGTCATCAGTATGTTACTTGCCCGAGATTCGATCGTTGGTATCTTCATACCTAGTTCAATCTCATTACTGGCAAGTCTCCTTACTCTTTCTGTAGTGCATCATCCCGTAATAACTCATTAGTCACATTACTTGTAAGGCTTCATATGATGTGCATTACCGATAGGGCCCAGAGATACCTCTCTGATACTCGGAGTGACAAATCCTAATCTCAATCTATGCCAACCCAACAAACACCGTTGGAGATACCTATACAGCATCTTTATAATCACCCAGTTACGTTGTGACGTTTGATAGCACACAAGGCATTCCTCCAGTATCCAGGAGTTGCATAATCTCATAGTCAGAGGAATATATATTTGACACGAAGAAAGCAGTAGCAATAAAACTGAACAATCATTATGCTAAGCTAACGGATGGGTCTTGTCCATCACATCATTCCACTAATGATGTGATCCCGTTTATCAAATGACAACTCATGCCCATTGATGTCTACTAAGCAACTTTATTCTTGTAGACTCGTGTTGGGCCTCCAAGCGCAGAGTTTTGTAGGACAGTAGCAATTTTCCATCAAGTGGATGACCTAAGGTTTATCAATCCATGGGAGGTGTAGGATGAAGATGGTCTCTCTCAAGCAACCGTGCAACCAATAACAAAAAGTCTCTTGTGTCCCCAACACACCCAATACAATGGCAAATTGTATAGATGCACTAGTTCGGCGAAGAGATGGTGATAAAAGTGTAATATTGATGGTAGAAATATATTTTTATAATCTGAATAAATAAAAACAGCAACGTAGCAAATAGTAAACAGGCACAAAAACGGTATTGCAATGCTTAAAATGAGGCCTAGGGTCCGTACTTTCGCTAGTGCAACCTCTCAACAATGCTAACATAGTTGGATCATATGATTATCCCTCAAAGTGAAATAAAGAATCACTCTTGAGTTCCTATAAGCGGAGAACAAAAGATAGGAATTGCTTATAGGTCATGAAACCACATCAAAGCTATTCTTTCCGTTCGATCTATTCAAGAGTTTGTACTAAAATAACACAAAGCTATTTTTCCGTTCGATCTATCCTAGAGTTCGTACTAGAATAACACCAAAGCAAATTCATATTCATAATACTCAATCCACACAAAGAACTATAAAGAGACCCCAAAGTTTTCGTCGGAGAAAAATATGCATCAACCCCAATGCATAGATTACCCCAATATCACCACGGGAATCCGCGAGTTGAATGCCATAACACATATCAACTGAATCAATAATTGTCACCTCAAGTATTCATATTGCAAGACATATATCATGTGTTCTCATCTCTGAATATTCAATTCGACAAGACAAAACTTTGAAGGGTAAAGATTCAATTCATCGTAAAAAGAGTATAGAGGGGAGAAACATCATATGATCCAACTATATTAACAAATCCCATGATATAGATCATGTGAGAGAGAGGTCAAACACATAGCTACTGGTACAAACCCTCAACCCCGAGGGTGGACTACTCCCTCCTCATCGTGGTGGCTGCCGGGATGATGAAGATGGCCACCGGAGATGATTCCCCCCTCCGGCAGGGTGCCGGAACGGGGTCTAGATATGTTTTCATGGATACAGAGACCTTGCAGCGGTGGAAATTCTGATCTAGGTTAACCCCGATGGGTTTCGGAATATTTGTGAATTTATAGGGTAAACAGGGGCTGCAGGAGGCCACCGAGGTGGACACAACCCACCTGGGCGCGCTAGGGGGCCCTGGCGCGCCCTGGTGGGTTGTGCCCCCCTCGGGGCAACCCCTCCCCCCCCCCCAGGTGCAGCTCTGGCCCATTGGGTTCCTTCTGGTCCATAAAAATCTCCGTGGAGTTTCATTGAGTTTGGACTCAGTTTGGTATTGATTTCCTGCGGTGTAAAAAACAAGCAAAAAACAACAACTGACACTGGGCACTGGGTCAATAGGTTAGTCCCAAAAAATGATATAAAGTTGCTATAAAATGATTGTAAAACATCCAAGAATGGTAATATAATGCCACAAATACTTCATAAATTATAGATATGTTGGAGATGTATCAACATCCCCAAGCTTAATTCCTACTCGTCCTCGAGTAGGTAAATTATAAAAGAAATAATTTATGAAGTGCGAATGCTAGCAAAGTGCACAAGTTTGATCAATGACAATTTCAATCACTCTTCCTAGCATCATAACAACAATTCTTTCTCATAATATTTCTCATGTTATAGTGGCAACCAATTCACATGTTAAGGTTCAAACAATGATTCCTCTTGAAACTCAACAACCTATGTTCTCAGTCACCAAGCAATTGCAATTAAACTTATTCAACAGAGTTTAAGAAAGAGCTCCACATACTCAACCATCATATAGTCTTTTATGATTGCTAACACTCACCGCATACATATGAGAAAAACGTTTCAACCGGACACATAGAAAGATAGGGGCTTATTGTTTTGCCTCCCAACATATTCACCTCAAGGGTGATGTCAACAATAATAACTCATGCTACCCATATTCAACTGGACATATGTGCCTAGATCTTTCCTCGCCACCTGATGCTTGCCAAAAGAGAAAAATAAAAAGGAATTGAGAGAAAAACTTTGACACTTTGCATAAAAGTAAATACTAAAAAGTAAAAGATAGGCCCTTCGTAGAGGGAAGCTGAGGTTGCCATGCGCTTATTTGTTTGTATGCTCAATCCCTTAGTGCAAAAGAACGCCATGTTGTATTGCCACTTAAGATGGCAACCTTTATTATGCAGTCTGTCGCTTTTATTCTTTGCCATCCAAGTTCATACAATGCTCAGTTTTCTCTTACACTAAATGATCTGACACTTTTAGAAGCAATTTTTATTGCCTTATTGCACCAATGACAACTTACTTGAAGGATCTTGCTCAATACTTAGGTAGGTATGGTGGACTCTGGAAGATAAGATGTGGGTTCAAGTGTTTTTGGATGCACAAGTAGTATCTCTACTTAGTGCGGAATTTTAGGCTAGCAAAGATGGGGGGGCAAGCACCACATGTTGAAGGATCTATGACAATATAACTTCTATGTGAATATGAACAAACATAAATCATTACGTTGTCTTCCTTGTCCAACGTCAACATTTTTGGCATATAATATTTTGATGGGGGCTCACAATCACAAAAGATTTCCAAGATAGTATATTTGCATGTGAAAGTTCTCTTCCTTATACTAATTATTCGTGAATTGCTTGTATGACAAATATTGTGATTGTCAAGCTTCAAAAGCTTTCACTTCCTAAACCCAATGGGAAGCTACCACTAGGCATGATATGATTTCAACTTCATAACATTCAATTTATTCAACAATTTACTCATAGGATATAAGTGAAGAACAAGAGTAAATGACAAACTACTCCAAAAAGATATAAGTGAAGATCATGCGAGTAGTTAAGTAAATAGGTAGCTATTTGAGGACTCTCTCTTATTCAGAAACTTTCAGATCTAAGTATTTTATTGAAACAGCAAGCAAAATGAAAATAAAATGACATTTCAAGGACGACACACATCATGTGAAGAAGCAAAAACTTAGGCTCAACCAATACTAACCGATAATCGTTGAAGAAGAAAGGTGGGATGCCTACCGGGGCATCCCCAAACTTAGATGCTTGAGACTTCTTGGAATATTGGCTTGGGATGCCTTGGTCATCCCCAAGCTTGAGCTTTTGTGTCTCCTTAATTCCTCTCATATCACGGTTTTCTAAATCTCAAAAACTTCATCCACACAAAACTCAACAAGAACTCGTGAGATAAGTTACACTACAGGAATCAGGAACTTTGCCGTCCGCCAAGGCTGACGGCAATGGCATACATGGCGGACGGCAAAGACCTTTGTCGTCAGCCAGCAGACGGCAAAGTGTCTATATAGCCCCTGTTTTTTTTTCTGATTTTTCTTAAATTCATTCAATTTTGACAGAATTTCACACACACACACACACACACACACACACACACACACACACATA
>NC_057801.1:733260004-733293658 GCF_018294505.1 Triticum aestivum
ACAGTTTAATATAGACACGTACAAAGCCAGGCCAGGTAGATTTTTTTTTTTGAGGGACAGGCAGGTAGAGATTAATAAGAAAAAAAAAACATACCACGGGCCTCTCCAGAAAAAGGATGGGTACCCTCAAAGAAAAAAGGATCCTTACACTTGCAAGGAAATATAAAGAAGGTCTGAGCCTCCTGTGTACTAAAAAGGGAAATCCCAGCGTTCTCTCACATAGCACGTGCCTACCAACAGAAAGACAGCGATAGAAGAAAAAATCACATGCATATGACTAGAAGAAAACTTGATTGATTCACATGTACATACATATAATCTACTCCTACAACCATATGTTTGATTTTGTATGGATGTAATACACAGCTATATGTACATGCGTATACGGACTCGGCAGTGCCAATACTAAGACTTCAAAATCAGACAACGACACTAACCCTATACTGACATCAAATACGTACCAAGAAGGATACACGTCACTAGATATGGACATCAAAAACCATGGAATACGCCAGCCAAACCCACATACACTACCTCCGATACACTATAGGTTCGTATTTGAATAATTCTTGACTTCTATTTTATATCAGATCGTACTTTGCTTTGGTGATTTAAAACTCTATTACAAAATAGGCATAGATATGAAAATGTATTGGCATGATGATTATACGGGAGAAATCAGGGTAGCATTCATTTCAATATAGACACGTATAAGCCAGACCAGGTAGACATTACGAGAAAAACGTCGGACAAGCCTTTTCAGTAAAAAGATCGGTACACTTGCAAGGAAATGCAAACGACAGTCTGAGCCTCCTCTCCACTAAAAAGAAAAAGCCCAGCCTTCTCTCTCATAGCACGTGCAACAGGAGGATGGCGGTAAAAAACACACGTGGAAATGCCTACAAGGAAACATGATTGCTTCACACATGCATATATGTAATCTAGAACCATATGTGATATGTCGTTTGATTTTGGATGGATATAGTACACAGTATTGCATACATGCATACACGGACTCGACAATGCCAATCAAAGAGAACAAGAACGACTAAGATGTCAAAAATCAAACATCAACAACACTATCATTATATATGTACATCAGATACATGTCAAGGAGGCTAAATGTCATTATATACGGACATCAAAAACCATGGAATATGCCAGCCAAACCCATACGCTACCTTCGCTATACGGTTCGTATTAGAATAAATCCTGACTTTTAGTTAACATCAGATCACACTTTGCTGTGGTGATTTAAAACTCTATTATAAAATAGGCATAGACATGAACATATATCTGAAGCGATGATTACACGGGAGAAATCGGGGTAGCTTTCCTTTCAAAAGAAATCTTGGTAGCAATGCATATGATCATGCCATAAGTGATGCCTGCAAAATAATACTTGCTTGGTGCTACACGTTTTTTTTCCCTTTGTTGCATCTGTATTTTCAATTAGAAAAGACATGTATCCATTAACTAGATGTGCTGAGAACCTAACTAATAGTATAATAAAATTTCATATTTTATAAATCCCATTCGTTTTATAAGCATTTTGTGTTTTGAAGATTGCTACAAAGCTTGGAAGTCTGCTATAAATCTAGCGGAGGAAACAATAGCCGACCAGGACATACCATAGAATAAAACTGTTTTTATTGCGGAGGACCTGAATAAAAAGGAAACAAAAACTATTTGCTAAATCAAGCAGATGCAAGGTGTTTGTACTAATAACACTATGCTAGAGGCGTGAGACATTGCAGACCATATATAGCGATCTCCCGTTCACCTGGAAATCTATTCAACCTCATAGTAATTTACATCCAAACCATTGTCGCATGGGTTTGGGAAAGTGGGAAAAATGTGTTGTCCGTTATTGTCAAGCTTAGGGTCTATTGCAATGAGTTATTGAGTTGACATTAGAGAAATAAAAGCAAGTTAGCCAGAATGAAAAATAGGGCTGCTAATACATGATTCTTGCTGATGAGATGCCATTCAATGAGCTAATCAGAGATGGATGTGTAGAGAGATGAGCATCGGAGAGATAAAGGATCGGGAGATATCCCCTAGGGAGGAACAATGAAACAATGGTACACATTGGAGTTGGCAAATAAATAAAGACTAAAACGATTACACATTACATAAAACTATATATGGAATCACCACATACTTCCCATCGTGGTTGAACTCATAAAATTAAATGGTAAAACAAGTTTTCCTCAAATTTACTGGTACAATTTCCATCATAACACATACTTAACTAATGCAGCTAGACAATGGCATCTCCGACGCATACACATGAATACATACATTCTTTGACCATATGGTTGAACCAAAAAGGCAGTTTTCCATAGACAAATGTTTATTCTAATATTTCTATGTAATTTATTATCTGGAAAAAAACTTAAGAGTTTCATCCCTCCTTATTTAAAAACGTATCATAATATACTATTTTAACAAAAAAAATAAAATCACAAAATATTGCTTCAAAGAAATGAAAAATGTTAGGATAAAATCTAGCCGCGCAAATGCGCGGGTAACTCCGCTAGTTTCCATATATACAATAAGTTTGCAACAAGAGATATCCAACAACTTTCCAACCAACAACATATCCAACAAGTTTCCACAAATAACAAGGAAGCACAAGCACAAGTACAAGTTTGCAACAAGTTTCCATCAATGCTAGCTTCCTCATCTCAAGCAAATCTGCAAATTAGGAAAGTTGAAAGTTAGAAGAAGAAGAAGACTAGCTATAAGAAAAAGAAGAAGAAGAAGAAGAAGAAAGAGAAGAAAAAGAAAAAGAAGAAGAACAAGAAGAAGAAGAAGAAGAAGAAGGAGAAAAAGAAAAAGAAGAAGAAGGGATACCTAAGGTAGGTAAAAATTCCATTTTTTAGCTAAGGTAGGTAAAAATGCTAAGTGTGTAGGTCATTTTGTACCTAAGTGAGATAATTATGTCATAAATGAAGTAGCTAAGCAAATCATAGATCATTATTGAGCTATCCTAGGTTGTTATGCCATTTTGTACCTAAGTGAGCTAATTATGTCATACATGAAGTAGCTAAGCTAATTAGAGATCATTATTGATCTATCCTAGGTTGTTATACCATTTTGTACCTAAGTGAGCTAATTATGTCATAAATGAAGTAGCTAAGCTAGTTATAGATCATTATTGAGCTATCCTACGTTGTTATGCCATTTTGTACCTAAGTGAGCTAATTATGTCATAAATGAACTAGCTAAGCTAGCTATAGACCATTATTGATCTATCCTAGGTTGTTATATGCCATTTTCTAGCTAACAAAGCATTTGTTAAGCAAAACACTTGGGAAAAGTTACCATGATCCGGGAGGTGAAGGGCCGGTCGGGGTTGCGCCACCATGAGACGGAGAAGGATCGGTCGATCCTTTGTGGGAGGCGTGCTGCACGAAAGATCATTTGCAATGTTTAGTTAGCATGATGCAACTGAAATGTGAATACAAGTAACTAATGACCATTCAAATGAAACTCACCGTGTCCGCTATAGCAATATGGGGCATCGGCGGAGGGGTCTGGCCGGCTTTCTCGCACACGGTCTGCACATTTTGTTTTCACGAGTCAGTCATATGAGTTAGTAATGAAACGAACATTGCGTGCATGATTTCACTAGTATGCGGGAGAAACTTACCACGAGCATCTCGTATAGGGCCAGGTGACTCACGTCGTTCCGGTTCCTCTCCGTCTCCAACATATTAGTCGTCCTCTCCTCCATGTGCCTCACCTTCTCATCCGCCTGCCTGGTTGCCTCCGCCACAAGCTCCTGACCCCTAGCCTCGATAGCGAGATCCACTGGCCGTGGTCGAGGCCCCATTGTCGGTGTCAAAACCGGCGGATCTCGGATAGTGTCCCGAACTGTGCGTCTAAGGTCGATGGTAACAGGAGACTGGGGACACGATGTTTACCCAGGTTCAGGCCCTCTCGATGGAGGTAATACCCTACTTCCTGCTTGATTGATCTTGATGATATGAATATTACAAGAGTTGATCTACCATGAGATCGTAGAGGCTAAACCCTAGAAGCTAGCCTATGATTATGATTGTTCTTGTCCTACGGACTAAAACCCTCCGGTTTATATAGACACCGGAGGGGACTACGGTTACACAGAGTCGGTTATAGAGAAGGAGATCTATAATCCGAATCGCCAAGCTTGCCTTCCACGCAAAGGAGAGTCCCATCCAGATACGGGACAAAGTCTTCAGTCTTGTATCTTCATAGTCCAACAGTCCGGCCAAAGTATATGGTCCGGCTGTCCGGATACCCCCTTATCCAGGACTCCCTCAATAGCCCCTGAACCCGGCTTCAATGACGATGAGTCCGGCGCGCAGATTGTCTTCGACATTGCAAGGCGGGTTCCATCTCCGAATACTTCCAAGGAAAATTCCGAACACTCAAGTCGTGTCCGGCTCTGCAAGACAAATTTCATATACCACCATAAAGAGAACAAGAATCCATAAATCTACTCTGCTGACAACTCTTCGTAGTGTGACATCATGCCATGGCCTGGCCATTATCTGAACCGTTTTCTTTTACAACCAGCTACCGCACACATTGCGAGGTGGTTTCCTTGGCACATCTTGTCGAAGCAGAGATCGTGTCCCCCTTATCATGGGATCCTCATCAATATGGGTATGGGTAACCCAACCGTGCCATCAACCGTGGCGCTTGGAAAATGAGTAATTTTGACAGGCAAGTGGGGAGGCGCAAATTTTTCACCGCCTTTATAAAGGGATAAGGGTCCCCCGTTTTCACCCACGCCTTCTTCCTCCTTTGCTCATCCCTTCTCGAACTCTCGAGCCCCAGCACCCAAGTTCTCACCTTCTCCGTAGGACCATCTGCAGCATGTCCGGAGCGAGAGGCAAGTGGATGGCCTCCTCCGTCATAGAGGAGGACATTGCCAAGCTTCGGGCGGCCGGATACCTGGCCGAAAACATCAAGCACAGGCTTCCAGCAGAGGGACAGATCACCCCCACCCCAAAGTCTCGGGAGAGAGTAGTATTCCTCCCTCATTTCGTCTACGGACTAGGATTTCCACTCCACCCATTCGTCCGCCGGATCATGTATTACTATGGGCTAGATTTTCATGATCTGGCCCCAAATTTCGTCCTCAACATCTCGGCATTCATCCTCGTGTGCGAGGCCTTCCTCCGCATCAAGCCCCACTTCGGCCTGTGGTTGAAGACCTTCTGCGTGAAGCCGAAGATCGTGAGCGGTCAGCAGGCGGAGTGCGGAGGCGCAATGGTGGGCAAAATTCCCAACGTTACATGGCTTGACGGCTCCTTTGTTGAGACCGTGAAAGGGTGGCAATCAGGGTGGTTCTACATCACCGAGCCGCGCGATGCCAACTGGGTGGCGGCCCCCAAATTCCGATATGGAATCCCCATGCGGCTCACCTGTTGGGAAAAGAAGGGTTTGGCCTGGGGCGAACCTATAGAGCTGACCGGACTTGAGAGCTGCATCAAAAGTATGAGGGACGAGAAGATCAAGCTTATCAATGTGGTTCAGGTCATGCTCGTCCGCCGGATTCTCCTGTGTTAGAGACGGGCATTCGATATGTGGGAGTTCGATCCGACGAACACCCGATGCTGCATGAGCTCTTCGACACGACGCATTAGGACGTCTGGAAGGTGCTGTTCAAGACCGGAAAAGTTTCTCCTCCCATTTCCGAGGACCGCGGGCTCACCGCAAAGCGCCCTGCCAATCCGGTAAGTCCTCTAACCATCACAAGATGTACCTTTCCCAACATATTCGTGGGAGGATTTTAAGTCACCATGCTGACAAAACAGGATTACGTGGAGATGGTGGAGCAGATCGACTGTCCGGCTCCGCTGCCCGAAGATCCAACAACCACACTCCTGACGGAGATGCTGGTTCCGGCGCCTTACAAGGTGCCGGACAAAAAGGCCAAAAAGAAGGCCTCGGGGATCAGGAAGGGTCTCCGGCGTGACGTTGCACCGGACGCCTCACCCGAAGATGACAAGGCGCACTCCTTCCACGAAGGGGAGGAGAAGAAGAGGAAGGTCGCCCCATCCCGGGGTGCCGAAAGGTCCAAGAAAGCGGCCGCGGGGACCAGGAAAGGTCTCCGGCACAGGGCCGTGATAGACTCGTCGTCCGAGGACGCCGATACAGTTTCCTCCCATGGAGACGGGGGGAAACATGAAGAAATGCCCCCTCCCCACACTGGGGAGGAGAAGAAGAGGAAAGCCGCCCCACAGGGGGAGGCTAGGACGCCTAAGAAGGGGAAGGCGTCCCTTCCGGATCACTCCACCACGGCCGCCTATAGCGAGGAGGAGTGGCTGCCCAAGGGAAAGCCCCGGGCGAAGTCGTAAGTGTCCGCACTCCGCAATACTTTTCGTGCGACTTTAACTTCATAGTTTGTAATAACGTCGAACACGTATTTGCAGTTCGGCTGGGTCTAACCTCGGGGTATCTTCTTCGGAAGGGTCTCTGAGTGAGTCGGGGATGAATTCACTCCTGACGGCCACCTCCCCACGACCTGCGGATGACACCGAGGTGTTGTCCCAAAGGATACCAGAGCAGGGGGCAACGGTTCTGGAGACGCCCCAAGGCAAAATCCCAGATGCTGGGCACATGGGGGTAAGATCCCCATGGATTATGCTGACGGGAGCCACAACAAATCTGGCTCCCAGCCGGTAACTGAACCGGAGCCTCCAAGGGTTCCAGATTCCGGTAGGCAGCCCCTCGCAAAGGAGGGCGAGCCGGCCATGCCGATGATCTCCGCCCAGCCGGAGGTATCGGATAGTTTGTTGGAAGTGCTTCGAGGCGCTTCCATTCGCGATGAGCACCGTACTCTTATGAGTACGGTAATTGAGAAGGTTCGGTTTGCCAAGAGCAGGTTGACCAAAGCCTGCACCAGCCTACTAACAGGCTTTCAGGTAAGTAATGAAAAAGTGTGAGAAAATATCACCCAATAGACAGTAGCCCTAGATACTGTGCTTGGTGTTCGGAAAGAAAAGCCAAATGGAGGGTCAACTAAAAATCGCAGGAGTCTGACAGTATTTGTCTATGTTAATAAGCAGGCGTTGCTGCTGAACGCTGCTGCACGCACAGCCGAGGTCGCCGGACTCAGGCGGGACTTGGGGCAGGTCGAAGAAGAGCTCGGCCTTGTGAAGAGGCAGCTTGAGGAGAACAAAGGTAAGTGATACCCCGTCCGTGTGTTATGTAGGGGAGAAAAATTGATGATGCTAACAAAAAGCATCATGATTTTTAATAGGGGCCACGACCAAAGTGGCGGCCCTGAAGAAAGCGTTGTCCGAGGCCGAAGCCAAGGCGGCCACGGAGCGCACCGAGCACGAAAAGCAAGATGCTCGGGTGGGAGAGGTACAACAAGAGCTCCAGGAGTTCGGCAAGAAGTTCGAGTCCTTGGAGCATGACTTCAAGACGCAAGCGTCAGAGCTTGCCAAAGCCCTCGAGAGCGCAAAAGATGCCAAGGCCGAAGCCCAAAGGGCCCTCCAGGAAATCCAGGCAGCCAAGAAGATAGCGGTGGGTAAGGCATTCATTATGTAGAGCAAGCATGTGGAGGAGACATTTCTTTTACTTAATCGCATTCAGAGCTCTCCAGGGGCATTCGCAGATCTGCCATGCAGCATATCGGATGCCACGAAGTTCTACCGTGCCGAAGAAGGGAGCTCAACGCCGAAGTTGTTTTGGTCTCAGTATGCCGGAGCCAAACACCTGATGCCCTTGAGTGACCAACTGAAGCAATTGGTCGAACTCCACAAGGCGGCCGCACTGGCCATGAAGGACCTGATAGTCCGGATGTGGCCTGGTTAGCCTCTGCCCGATAGCTACTTTGGCCTTATAAAGTGGATGGTGCACGCATGTCCATGTCTTGAAGTTATAAAGCAGTCTGTCTGTATTGAGGGTGCCCGCTGGGCCTTTGCCCGCGCGAAGATGCATTGGGCCAAACTCGATGCTGAGAAGCTCGTGAAGGATGGACCCCCGGAGTGTAAGGAGCATCGCTACCCCGAAAAATATTATGATGGCGTTATGAAAGGCGCTCGCCTTGTGGCTGATGAATGTGCCAAGAACATAATCTTTGAGTGAATGTACTCATGTCATCTTTGTAATATGAAAACTAGTTTGTTTGCGCTATATAACGCTTTGTTGATTTAAAATATTACCTTCTGTGCGGCCGTTTATAAAATTATGAAAGTAAGCCAGTCGTCGGCTTCCGCCCCCATGTAACTAGTACTGGGGTGTTCGTGGAAAACCCAAACACTCTTTATCCAAATTTTTGGTCCTTTAAGGAGGTGTTTAGCACAGCGAACAAGGCAATCGGACTATGCGGCTTTATAACTCTCACTTGGCCATAGAAATCTATAATTTTAAATTTCGGCGAAGCCCCTAGTATTCGGAAGGCCGAATCGGGGCGCTATGCACGCCTAAATCGGACGAGGCCGATTCCTCGCCTGAAGCAGAAAAAATATTTAAGGATTTCGAACCTCTCGAACAGCGACCAGCTCTCGCCGCATCATGACGGTCAATTTTCGGCTTTCTCTACTGAGGTGCTCGTCCGGAAGAACCGGGACACAATCGCAGTAGTTCTCCCTGCGCTACCTTAGCCGATATAACGGAACGTAAGGTACCAAAACAAGGGAGCCGGGCTAACCCAACTATTGACCCAAGAAATGATTCGGAGCGGATGCATATAATGCTATAAGTTCGGGGTGCCGCACTGCCGAAAGTGTTCAGACTTTTCTTGTCATGTTATGGGGCTCAATAAAAAAGCCCCTGGCAAACTAATCGTACCAAAGTGTACGGATGCAGTATTAAATAAACATTTAAGGGAAAAATATGAAGATAGTAATAATAAGCTGATGTTGTATACTATTTCCCGTTGTTATTGGATAATACGTCGAGACGTATGTGTACAATTAATGCGTGAAGCAGAAACAAATAGGACTATATAACATGTCCTATCTGAAGGCAGGCTACATGCGGGTATGTAAAACAGGTATAACGATCATTAACAGAGACTACCTGGGTATTCCCTTGTGTGCAAAGCCTCTTGCCTTCTTGGTGTTCCCTCCTGTGATAAGTCCGATAGTGCGGTTCTCTGAAGGGGCTGCCCGAAAGTAGGTTCCGGAAAGAAAGAAAGAAAAAGGGTATGCGGGCCTCGTGACGGCTGAACCGCACTGTAGGCCGCATCGTCGTCTCGCCTCCACCTATGCCCATGGTATTTTGAGTGCGTAGTTATGTACGCGTGCACAAATGCCGCCTGACTGGGGCTGAGGTGGAGGCCGGATTACTAATCGAGCTCTTGGCGTGCCTGACGATCCTGTTGGGGGGTGCTCCGGACTGGCTTGACGGTGTTTGGGGTTGTCATTGCTGAGTTGGTTGTCTGTCGAAGAAGGCTGCTTTGTACTTCTGTCGCGAGGGCCGCAATGTGCTCTTCCGTACGGAGGGAGCGGTCTGTGTTTCCATTGACTGTTATAACCCCGCGAGGTCCTGCCATCTTGAGCTTAAGGTATGCATAGTGGGGTACCGCATTGAATCGAGCAAATGTGGTTCATCCAAGTAGTGCATGATAGCCACTAAGGAAAGGGACGATATCGAAGATTAACTCCTCGCTTCGGAAGTTATCCGGAGATCCAAAGACCACTTCCAGTGTTATTGAGCCCGTACAGTGGGCCTCTACCCCTGGAATTACACCTTTAAAGGTGGTTTTGGTGGGTTTGATCCGTGAGGGATCGATGCCCACTTTGCGCACTGTGTCCTGATAAAGTAGGTTCAGGCTGCTACCACCGTCCGTAAGGACTCGCGTGAGATGGAATCCGTCGATGATTGGATCAAGGACCAATGCGGTTGAGCCACCGTGACGGATGCTGGTAGGATGGTCCCTACGATCGAAGGTGATCGGACAGGATGACCATGGGTTGAACTTTGGGGTGACTGGCTCCATTGCATAGACGTCCCTTAGTGCACGCTTTCGTTCCCGTTTGGGAATATGGGTGGCATAGATCATATTTACCGTTTTCACCTGGAGGGAAATTTCTTGTGTCCCCTAGTGTTCGGACGGTGGGTGTCGGGGGGATGAACCCCGGGCAGGCAACGGAACCCAGATCTATTTCAAAAATAGCGGGGCCCGCATCGCCCCGCAAACCGGCGCACGCTAGGCCGGGTCGCTCGACCCGGCAAGGCTCGCAACCCGGCCAAGACCCTCGACTCGGCAAGGTACGTCGACCCGGCCGCAGCAGCTGGCGCAAGGCGATTCAACCCGCCGCAACCTTGGCTTCCCCAGCAAGCCAACCCACCCATGGCGTCCATGGCAACCCAGC
This sequence comes from Triticum aestivum, assembly GCF_018294505.1. NCBI lineage: Eukaryota > Viridiplantae > Streptophyta > Magnoliopsida > Poales > Poaceae > Triticum > Triticum aestivum. Next base: position 733,270,333 of record NC_057801.1, read on the forward strand.
CACGGGTCAGCTCCCGTCCCATCCAGGTCGTACCATGGGACGAGACCTCAATCACCGATGACCAAGACTACAATGCTCTTGCCCATGCCTGTGGTCAGCCGGAGCATGGCAACAGTGCACCTTACCTACCCGCTGACCAGGGTTGGCACGGCAAAGTGTTCCCGCCCTCACCGCTGACGACAGCAAGCGGCGGCCTGATGGAGAACACTGTGCACGGCTCGACTCAGACATGCCATGACAATCGACAAGACGGCACACAGTCCCCCTAGGTACGCGGGGCCCGCACCTAGGAGAACCCGGCGAACCACAAGCCCACAAGCAGGACCCAACCCGGTACCCCGGACACCGACGATACGGACCCACTGACTCGGCACATTACCATTGTAACCCTGGGTGGGTTGACCTATAACCCCCCCCCCCAGGAGCCCGCGCCTACAGGGGCAATGAAACAGATGCGAAGCAATATGAGATAAGCAAGCAGGCAAGATAGGACTAGCCACTGCATAGCAACACCAGGGAGAAGGAGCAGCCCAAGCCTTGGCCAGCCTCCTTCCTCCTCCATACAGCTCCAGGAGCGACATTGTACTATCGACCATCCAACTAAACTCGGCAGGACTAGGGGTGTTATCTCTCCGGAGAGCCCCGAACCTGGGTATGTCCGGCGTCCCGCGCCCGCGCATATCAACCTCGCCTCCGAAGCCCACCAGTGCCCTCGAGCCTCCTCCTCTCTTTAGCCATCCCTTGGCATTTGTCGTGCGCCCACCAAGACAGTTGGCGCACACTGTGGGACAGCTTGAGGAGCTAGTCGGAAGCAAGCTTCGGACAGGGCCCTTCTCCTACTCCGACGAGTCCGTCGCTCTGGCGGACGACGTTATCGGCGCGCTCGTCGCATCCTTCACCGTGCTGCACATCTCCGACGTGCTCGTGGCCAATGAGTACCCCAGCGAGGTGCTTAGCTACTCTGACTCTCCGATCCCTCTCAGCGGCGGATTCACCGCCGCGGTGATGGACGCCCATGTGGAGGTCTACGTCACCGGCGATGGCGCCTCTTCCTCGTCGAGCAAGGCGAGAAGAGTCGCCGAAGCCGCGGCCGGCACGGCACGGACGGAGCCGTCCGACCCGCTGCGCGCCGCGATGCAGAGCCTCCGCATCCCCATCGGCACCGATGTCGACGCCACCAACGTCGCTGAAGCCCGAACCCAGCTCGAGGACAAGCGCCAGCAGATGCTGGACCTGTCCGAGACGCTGGCCGCCACCAGACGTCGCCTGGAAGCTACTCAGATGGAGCACGACGCCGCCCATGGATTCACGCCCGCCGCGGCCGAGCCGAGCCGGGCCGCCGATACTCGCGCCCGGGGAGGAGCGATCGGCTGGGCCTTCGGCGCCGTCCGAACCGTCTACGAGACCACAGTCAAGAACATGCGCACTGCAGAGGCAGTCGCGGTCGGCCTCGACTAACTCGCGGGCGAGGAGCTCAAGGAATGCATCGGGCGGATGCACGAGCTCCTCCATGCCGCCAACACCCAACAGGATCGCCTCAACCAGCTCGCCAAGCCGGCCGGGTCTGGCTCCGCCCGCCTTGGCGGGCCCGGCGAACTCCTGCACACAGCCTCCTCGCCGCCCGGCGAGGCGCACTCCGACCAAGCCTGGACCCGGTGCAACCCGGCCGGCACCGCCGTCGACGCTCTGGGCAACGAGCCTGCCCCAGAGACCCAGCGCGGACCCGGCCAGCATGGCCGGCGTCCGGATCCAGCCGACCCGGCCCCTCAGGGCCTGGCCGCCAGTCGACACGGCCCGAGCGCTATCGACGATGCCGACACGCGCCACCGCCTCGATCAGCTTGCTCGCTCCCTGGAGGTGGAGAAGAGCGGCGCTATCGGGCCGGCGTGCTTTGGCCCATGCATCTTGGAGGAGCCCTTCCCCAAGGTGTTCGTGCTTCCCTGCGGCACCCCCAAGTACAATGGGACCGTGAAGCCAGAAGACTGGCTCACCGACTACACCATGGCCATTGGCATCACCGGTGCCAATCGTCGTCTCGCCGTGCGCTATGCATCGCTCATGCTCCAAGGATCAGCTCGCACATGGTTGAACAGCCCGCCGATGGGCAGCATCAACGCATGGGTCGATTTCGAGGAAGCATTTGTTCGCAACTTCACGGGGACATACAAGCGGCCCGGTCGCCCCAGCTAGCTCGCCATGTGCGTGCAGGGGCCAACAGAGACCGGCCGCGAGTACCTCGCACGCTGGACCGAGCTCCGGAACAGCTGCGAGGGTGTCCATGAAGTCCAGGCGATCCAATACTTCATCAGCGAGTGTCGAGACGGCACCCTCCTCAAGCACAAGCTTCTACACTCCGAGCCATCCACCATGGCCACACTCATGGTGACGGCGGACAAGTACACCAACACCTACTCCGCCATGAAGATCCAGGTGGCGCTGGATGAGGCCGACAAGGCGAAGCCGGTCCCTCCACCGAAGCCGGCCGGCGAAAGCAGCCGGCAGCAGCATCACCAGAACAACAAGCGCAAGGCCGACCAGCCGGCACAACATCACGACAACCGGCTCGTCGGGGCTGCTGAGCCTGCGGCGGACCTGGCAGCGAAGCGCCGGCAGACCGACAAGATGTCATGGCAACCCGCCATGAGCTTTGAAGAGATGCTCGACGCCCCATGCAAGTACAACAGCGGCGCAAGACCCTCCACGCACACGCTTCGACAGTGCGCCATCACCAAGCGCATCATGAGGGGCGACATTCCGCCTCCTCCGGCTCCGGCTCTTGCTCCGGGCGCGGGGCAGCCGCCTCCACCGCCACCTCCCGCCCGCAGCGCGAAGCGGAACGACGCCTACCCAGACCAGAACGCGGCCTACATCGTCTTCACCAGCCTCGGCAACGACAAGCACAGCGAGCGCCTCCTCCGGCAGGAGGTGAACATCGTCATCCCGGCCGAGACAGACTTCATGCATTGGTCGGATTGCCCGATCACATGGACCCGGGAGGATCACCCGGCAGTCATGCCGAGTCCGGGTGGATATGCCCTCGTCCTCAACCCCACCATCGTCGCGCGACGTACCTTCAAGTTCTCCCAATGTCACGCCTAATATGCGATACTATCCTAAAGAGACTCGAAGGTCCCACCAAGGATAGAACCGCATATTGAAACGCTTTTGCAAGGTGGATATCATTACATCAACATTTCATAATAGATGGGCATACATACAAAAGGCATACAATGCCACACGAATGCAACTTCATCTTACATAAGATCCCCATCCGACTACGGATGAAACACAAACAAAAACTCAAACGACATCCACCCTGCTAGCCCAGGCTGCCGACCTGGAACCTATCCCTTAATCGAAGAAGAAGCAGAAGAAGAACTCCAAAACAAGCAAGCATCGCTCTCGTGTCATGATCATCGCATGACCTGTACCTACACCTGTTGTTGTAGTAATCTGTGAGCCACGAGGACTCAGCAATCCCATTACCATGGGTATCATGACTAGCAAAGCTTAAAAGGTAAGGAAGGGGTAAAGTGGTGAGGTTGCAGTAGTGACTAAGCATATATGGTGGCTAACATACGCAAATGAGAGCGAGAAGAGAGCAACGGAACGGTCGTGAAGCTAGCAATGATCAAGAAGTGATCCTGAACTCCTACTTACGTCAAACATAACCCAAAACCGTGTTCACTTCCCGAACTCCGCCGAAAATAGACCATCACGGCTACAGACGCGGTTGATGCATTTTAAATTCGAATTAGGTGTCAAGTTATCTACAACCGGACATTAACAAATTCCCATCTGCCGCATAACCGCGGGCACGGCTTTCGAAAGATTATACCCTGCAGGGGTGTCCCAACTTAGCCCATGACAAGCTCTCGCGATCAACGAAGGATATACCTTCTCCCAGGAAGACCCGATCAGACTCGGAATCCTGGTTTACAAGACATTTCGACAATGGTAAAACAAGACCAACAAAGCCGCCTGATGTGCCGACAAATCCCGATAGGAGCTGCACATATCTCGTTCTCAGGGCAACACCGGATGAGACTAGCTACGAGTAAAACCAGACTTCGAGTTTCCCCGAGGTGGCCCCGCAGGCAGCTCATTTTGGACCAACACTCGAAGGAGCACTGGCCCGGGGGGCTAAAATAAAGATGACCCTCGGGCTCCGGAAACCCAAGGGAAAAAGGGCTAGGTGAGGCAAATGGTAAAACCAAGGTTGGGCCTTGCTGGAGGACTTTTATTCAAAGCAAACTGTCAAGGGGGTCCCATATATCACCCAACCGCGTAAGGAACGCAAAATCCGGGAACATAACACCGGTATGACAGAAACTAGGGCGGCAAGAGTGGAACAAAACACCAGGCATAAGGCCGAGTCTTCCACCCTTTACCAAGTATATAGATGCATTAATTAAATAAGAGATATTGTGATATCCCAACATAATCCTGTCCATCATGCGGCAATCTTCAACTTCACCTGCAACTAACAACGCTATATGAGGGGCTGAGCAGAAGCGGTAACATAGCCAAGCAACGGTTTGCTAGGAAGGATGAAAAAGGTTAGAGGCTGACATGGCAATTTGGGAGGCTTGAAGAGCAAATGATAGGTAGCGCAGCAAAGCGATAGAACGAAGCAACTAGCATAGCAATGATAGTAGTGAGATCCAGGGTAGCGGTCATCTTGCCTGAAATCCCGCAAGGAAGAAGAACGAGTCCATGAGGAAGACGAACAGGAGTAGTCGAATGAATCCTCACAATCGCAACATTACCAACAACTATCAAGAAGAGGAACAACCGGAAAGAAACAAACAACATGGTAAATGCACAAGTATAAACATGGCATGATGCACAAACAAGTATGATGCATGTCCAGTTTAAAGAACATGGCATGGCATGGCAAAGTGCAACAAACAATACTACAAGTTAAGTGGAGCTCAATATGCAACGAGTTGCAAATTGACGAAACACGACATCAAATATTTAGTTCTCTCTTGTTTATGTACACAACAATATTAAATGTTATTAAACATGGCAAGGGGTGAAGCATATGAAAACTACCTATCTAGGCAAGTTTAAATGAGGCCGGAAACAACAAACAACAATTCCGGAAAATCCTCATATGCATATTTTGAGTTTGGTACTGTTCTGCCCTAAACAATATTTTAATGTTGTTAAACAGCAAAATAAAGTGCACCATGTTAAACTAGGCATTTTTCCACCCCATTTGCATATAAAGTTTATTAAATTTGGAGCTACGGTTATTTAGTTATGGAATAAATCATTTTAGCATATTATCTAAGCAAAATTAAACAAACAGCATTTTAAGCATTTTAACATGGGATGAAAATGGCATACTATGAAACTAGATGAAAAACTAAGCATTTTTTATATATAAATTATTTACATAAGATGCACCACTTGTGAGTTATTAAATGCATGAATTCTAGGGGTTTTTCTGCAAAACTGTTATACTCTGGATAAAGCTAAAATCACAGCAGCGGGAAAAAAAACAGAACGGGCTGAAACTAGCTGGCCCGTTAGTGCACAGGGGGATGGATCTTAGGAGGCTGCTCACATTGGGCCAAAGGGCTGGCGGGGAAGCAGGGCGGCTGGGCTTGGAGCAGAAGCTGGGCCGTGACGCGGTGCAGCAGAAGCGGCCCAAGGCGAAGAGGCCACGCGCGCGAGACGACGGGTCAACGGGCACGGGCACTGCTCGTGCGCTCGTCTACAGAGACGGGCGGGCGAGGCAGAAGGCAGGGGCGATGCAGGGGAAGCAGAGGCGCGGCGGGACTCGGCGGGGCGACGAGGGCCAGGCGGAGGCGGTCGGATCCAAGGCGGAGTAGGGGAGGTCCGGCACGGGCGCGGGTCTCCAGGACGGCGGATCTGGCCGGGAACGGGCTTGGACGGCGGCTTGGACGAGGCAGCGGCAAGCTCCGGCTAAGCAGATGGGCGCTGGCCTTGGCGTAATGACGACGAGGCAGCCAACGGCTGGGAAACCCCGGCGTGGACGCGCCAAATGCGGAGGCCGACGAGGACGCCCGGGGAACAGGGCAAGCTCGGGTGCGGCCATGGCGTGGTGGAGAAGTTCATGGAGAGGGAGACAGATGTTACGAGGAGGAGAGAACAGAGCAGAAGGTAGAGATGAAGGGCAGGGGCGTCGTGACCTGGTTCTGCTGCAAGGGGTTGATGGGGCATGGTCCAGGGACCTGGCGTCCATGGCGGAGGAGCTTTTGCGGGCGCTCGGGACGAAATTGGTGGCGTGCAAGGCGGGGGATGAGTGTGGGCACGGCAATGAGGAGAAACAGGAGGTGCTCAAGCGAAGGTAGGAAGGAGGGGCTCGACATGGGGGCTCGATCGTGGGTGTTGCCTCGATCCAAAATGGATCGAGCACCGCGGGAGGCTGCGGGAGGTGGCTGGCTGCGGTGGAGGAGAAGATGTTGCAGGGTCGAGAGGATGCAGGGGAGGCATGCGGGCGGCGCTGAAAGCGAGGAGGAGTGGCGCGACTGTGGGTTGGTGAGGAGGGGATCTGGGAGGATCCCAATGAGAGAGTGGCAGCGGCGAGTAGGAGGAGATGGATGGAGTGGGCAGCCTAGGGTCTAGGGTTAGACTATATATAAAAAAAGACCGGAGTTTGGATCACCCGATCAAAATCCGACGGATGAGAATAAATAGGTAGGGAAGTCCAATAAATAAAACGAAGATATTTTCGGGATGTTTGGGGATGATTCAGATCCAACAGTGATGACTGAGCGGGTCAGGTTCGGGGAAGTTTCGGATGCGCACGCAAGGGGGGTTTGGTCGTCACGGTCAAGAGGGAAGCAAAAACCCGATTGGTCTGGAACGGTCAGTGCGGGCAAGGCGATCCGAGGGAAGGTGATGAAGGCAAAGGGAGAAACGGCAATGACGAACGAATGCAAGTTTTAAAACATGACGGCGACGGAGTGCCGATGCAATGCGAATGATGCGATGATGAAATGCAAGACATGAACAAAATGCAAAACAAAAAAAAACAAAAACCCAACCACGGAGGAAAATAACATATCGCATCTCCGGAAAAGGCAAGAATTGGAGTTACAAATATGGAAAGTTGTATCCGGGGCGTTACAACACTCCACCACTACGAGAGGATCTCGTCCCGAGATCTAGGATGGCACCGGAGGGAAAAGGAGGAGGACGATAAGAGGTAAACTAAATTGCTTCTTCGACAAACGAGTGAAATCATGAACCTTGAGAGGTTGGGCAAAATGGAAGGAAGAAAACAATGAAGATGAGCAAAGTTGAAAACACTCCGTTAGAAAAGAGGAACAAGGGATATAACGAGAACCAAGAGGTTTAGTGATAAGATAGATATTGAAACCACTTTGGTTAAAACTAGATAGAGAAGGAATAAGATTGATATAATTTTGACAGCCCTCCGACTGTAAACGGAAGAAATTGAACATGAACTTGACAAGATGAGAGGATAGTTGATGAAATCAACAACACATTGCCTCCGGAACTATTGAAAAAATGGCACAAGGGGTAAGAAAGATTTCAGACAGCACTCCGGTTGAAAATAGAGGCAAAACTTGACAAGTTGAAAGAACTTGAATTAGAACACAACACTCTGGTTAAATGGATAAGCATGAAAAGAGCACCATCCTCAAATCGAGATGATGAGTGAAGAGAGCAACATCACAACGCCTTCGGGACGAAAGAATAGAAGTTAGATTGTTGGGATAAAGGGATGGAGAAGAAAATGAAATCTTCTGCCACAAATGAACTTGGAAAGCATCCTTGCAAAGAAGGATTGAACGGAGTTGTTGGAAAATCAACAATGAAAAACACAAGTTTGTAGTGGGCTTATGGAAAACTTCTCAAAATTGAGGCGAAATTCTGCCATTAATGGAAACAATAGATTGGATTGAGGTCAACAAGGAGATGACAAGTACTTTCACCGAGAGGATAGGAGAAAAACTTGGATCATTGATAGTCACCACAATGAGCAACATTCCTTAGGGAAGGCTTTAGGTGAAAACTAACCCAAGATAACTCCAACAAAGAGATTGATTGGTCGAAAAGATATCTTGAACAAAGAGAAAATGATGGATTTAATTAACTCATTCCTGACAACTTGTGAATCATGAAGCATGAGGAGAAATTGCCAACGATGACATAACACCATCTCAAAAGATAAGGTAGAAAGGATTGCACTTCGGAATGCAAGATGAAGAATGCTTGAACGCCTCAAAACAAAACATGTGTTGAGCACCATGTTTACTTTTGAGTATAACTTGGCGGGTCATAACTTCAAGAGAAATCTTGAAGAACAATTGAAGAATGAAAAGAATCCTTGAGGAACCACCATGTAGAGCCTCCATGAAGAATTCCGGTAATAAAAGGTTGATAGAAAGAAAGAGAAGTTGAAAACACAAGATGAAGCCTTGCAATGATTTAGATGGAGCTTCGCGATGATATAACCGAGAAAACTTGGAACTCCGGAAAAGGAAAAGATGAAAAACTAGAACCGAGAATTACTTCATCATGAAAAATCTCCGGAAGAAAAGAATTGAATAAACCTCGAGGAAATAAGAATAAGATTTATTGTATGCTTATCCTTCATCAAATTAAATTGATGACAAGCAATGGATTTAGCGCACTACTTATTCCCGTAGAAAGGATTAAAAGAGATATAGCGCAAACTTGAGAAGGTATTGATGGAACCACCGGTGGGATTTGAAACAACGAATATTTGATATGATAACGAAGGAAGTGAAATCTTGAACGAACCACCGTAAGAATTGAAAATGAACGTAGCAAAGGCACAATTCACCGGGAAGAATTGGAAAACGGATGAAGATACTAGAGGGGATTTAGATACATGAGAACGAAGAGATCATGAGCTGATTAGAGAGTATTTGAACGATGCACCAGTAAGATTTGGATAACGAGAGCTGAAAGCTGGAATGAATGATTCTGAGATGATGTGCTCCGGTGGATCAAACTGAAAAGACTCCTGAATAGATCCGGATGGGTGAAAAGAATTCTCACAATCAAAAACAATTATGAGAGGATGGCATAACGCTAGAACCATGAATCTTCAAGAGAACGGACCAAGATTTAGGAGAAATCCTTCTTTGATCTTCAACTGACGACGAGAAACACCACCAAAATTACTGAGATACTCCAGGAGAATGAAAAGCGAAGAGGTTGAGCCAACAATGAAAAAGAACTTGAAAACGATCTTGGAGAAGGCATGTGACTGATGGAATCCATTGTTACGTCACACTTGAATAGAATTTAAGAATAACTCCGGAATAATTAGAAGAGTCAGGTAAGATCCTGGGAAAAGACCTGTGGGTTAGGGCCCACTCAAAAGAAACACCATTGAAATAATTTTGAAGAGAGATTGCACCGGTAGAATTAAATAGCTTGAATGAGAGAAAAACCTTGAAGTAACTCGAACGGATTAAGAACGGAAACATGATTCTACTGAGATATCTTGAGCACTCCAGATAAGAATAGAGAGAGGTGAACAATTAAGAGGTGCATCGGCATGAGAAAGCATTAGAAACAAGGAAAGAAATATGATCAACACTGAAAGCTTGAATTGGATCCACCGGAGAAGAAAAAAGAACGAAGGATGATGAACTTGAAGCTTCCTTAGTATCTTCTTGAGAATCACCGGATAATAACATTGATTGAAAAGAGTGAAGAGACTTCACATGAATAAAAGGATACTTGGTTAAGAAATCTGAGTCCTTGAAGAAAAAGGGTGGGAGGGCGGGAAAACAAAGGCAACTTGCGGAAGATGGAACAAACACCATTGAAAAAACTTAGAATTGATCTTGCGGATGTTGAAAATGATCAGATCCACTAGAAGAGAAGCACACCGGTTGGAAAAGAGTTGACATGACAACCTCAATGATCAAAAGGATTAGTACTCCCATAGAAATATGAGAACACCACTTGAAAGGTATGTAATTAACACTTGACATTGAAGCAACTCAAATACCACAACTCAAAACAAAACAACGGATTTGGCTTGCAGAATACGCCGGAAACAAACATATGATAGAGATTTACCCAATCCCATATCATGCATCTGTCGGAAAGATATTCTAGGAGCTACTTGAATTCGCACCTATAAAACTCCCGAAACTTTCTGGTTATGCAATCTGGTGTTGGGGATACAGGGGAAGCAATATATATCTCACCCAAACTAACAATCCCTACATCCAAGTTGTATCCATCCGTCAACACATAACCAAGAAAACTCCGAAAACCGTGTACCTCAACCTTCGACAAGCATCCGTTATACGAGCTATGGCAATACTCCCGAACTCCCGCCCCAGTACTGGGTGGCGTCGAGGTTATCTCACCAACAACTGCATAAAAAAGATTTTCGATGTCGGCAAAACTCAGGTATTCTAGAACTGCAACGATAAAATTGTGTCGACAACACCTTGGAGCTCAACTCCCTGGGTCACTGCCACATAAAAGACAGGAGGCACCAAGAACAATGTTCTCGTCACAAAACCATCGGAACGATTCCAAGATACCCGCGTGATCCTAAAAAAATTAGTGAAATTTGAGGAGAGGAAAGACAAAACATCTACGTCAGGAGACCTCACCAGAGCGACGAAGGGGGCTGAGGAGTAAACAGAATCCTACTCTCCGATATATATAATCCTAAGACTCAAAATAGTTTTCTTCTAGACTCAACAACGGCCAACAATCAAGGGGGCTCCTATGGTCGGTCGAGGCTTTGATACCAACTTGTCACGCCCAATATGCGATACTATCCTAAAGAGACTCGAAGGTCCCACCAAGGATAGAACCGTATATTGATACGCTTTTGCAAGGTGGATATCATTACATCAACATTTCATAATAGATGGGGATACATACAAAAGGCATACAATGCCACACGAATGCAACTTCATCTTACATAAGAGCCCCATCTGACTATGGATGAAACACAAACAGAAACTCAAACGACATCCACCCTGCTAGCCCAGGCTGCCGACCTGGAACCTATCCCCTGATCAAAGAAGAAGCAGAAGAAGAACTCCAAAACAAGCAAACATCGCTCTCGCGTCATGATCATCACATGACCTGTACCAACAACTGTTGTTGTAGTAATCTGTGAGCCACGAGGACTCAGCAATCCCATTACCATGGGTATCAAGACTAGCAAGCTTAAAGGGTAAGGAAGGGGTAAAGTGGTGAGGTTGCAGCAGCGACTAAGCATATATGGTGGCTAACATACGCAAATGAGAGCGAGAAGAGAGCAATGGAATGGTCGTGAAGCTAGCAATGATCCAGAAGTGATCATGAACTCCTACTTACGTCAAACATAACCCAAAACCGTGTTCACTTCTCGGACTCCGCCGAAAACAGACCATCACGGCTACACACGCGGTTGATGCGTTTTAAATTCGAATCAGGTGTCAAGTTATCTACAACCAGACATTAACAAATTCCCATCTGCCGCATAACCGCGGGCATGGCTTTCGAAAGATTATACCCTGCAGGGGTGTCCCAACTTAGCCCATGACAAGCTCTCGCGATCAACGAAGGATATACCTTCTCCCAGGAAGACCTGATCAGACTCGGAATCCCGGTTTACAAGACATTTCGACAATGGTAAAACAAGACCAGCAAAGCCGCCCGATGTGCCGACAAATCCTGATAGGATCTGCACATATCTCGTTCTCAGGGCAACACCGGATGAGACTAGCTAAGAGTAAAACCATACTTCGAGTTTCCCCGAGGTGGCCCCGCAGGCAGCTCATTTCGGACCAACACTTGAAGGAGCACTAGCCCCGGGGGGGCTAAAATAAATATGACCCTCGGGCTCCGGAAACCCAAGGTAAAAAGGGCTAGGTGAGGCAAATGGTAAAACCAAGGTTGGGCCTTGCTGGAGGAGTTTTATTCAAAGCAAACTGTCAAGGGGGTCCCATAAATCACCCAACCGCGTAAGGAACGCAAAATCCAGGAACATAACACCGGTATGACGGAAACTAGGGCGGCAAGAGTGGAACAAAACACCAGGCATAAGGCCGAGTCTTCCACTCTTTACCAAGTATATAGATGCATTAATTAAATAAGAGATATTGTGATATCCCAACATAATCCTGTCCATCATGAGGCAATCTTCAACTTCACCTGCAACTAACAACGCTATATGAGGGGCTGAGCAGAAGCGGTAACATAGCCAAGCAACGGTTTGCTAGGAAGGATGAAAAAGGTTAGAGGCTGACATGGCAATTTGGGAGGCTTGAAGAGCAAATGATAGGTAGCACAGCAAAGCGATAGAACGAAGCAACTAGCATAGCAATGATAGTAGTGAGATCCAGGGTAGCGGTCATCTTGCCTGAAATCCCGCTAGGAAGAAGAACGAGTCCATGAGGAAGACGAATGGGAGTAGTCGTGTCACACCCTAGCTAGTCATGCATTAGAGTGTTGCATCATGTTTACTCTTTCATCAGAAACTTGAAATGGGGATGACAGAACCCCCAGTCCCCTCTGAAACCAACTAGGGTTACTAAAATAATTTTTCAATGAACCTGAAATGCCCTTCTAAAATGCCCATCATTTTTGTCTTGGTTCAGAACCTCTGCCAAAAGTGGTGCACATTTTCCTAGGTCATCCTAGGGTTTTTGAATTAAATCATAAATATTTGAATTTGGGCATGTAAAATAATATAAAATATTAAATGCTCAAATATCTCCAAACTAAAATGTTTCATGTTGGAAATAATCCAACTATGGGCCAGGATTAGTTTGGTGAATTTTGAAGTTGCCTAGGTATTTTATTAAATTCAACAAAGTTGCAGATATATTAAATAAAAAACAGAAACAGAAAAAAAAGGGAAAAACTTACCTGTCGCCCACCAGCCAGCCCACCTGGCCGGCCCAGCCCGACCACCGCTCCAGCGAGCTGCTTGGCTTGCCAGGCAGGCAGCCAAGGTGCTCGGCGGCGGCACCGCAGCTCGCCACGCAGCTGCTCGCCGCCTCGCCGCCTCCCTCGCCCGGCTAACGCCGTGAACCGGCCTCCCTCTCTCCCCCGAACCCCCCAGACACCCCCTCTCCTCTCCAGCTCCTCCCCTTCGCACGCCCCAGCCATGGCCGACGCCATCGCCGCCACCCCCTCGCCGTAGCTACGCTCTCCGTCCACCCCACGCCGTGCCACGGTGTCCAGGAGCTTCGCCGCTGTCCACTTCATCGAGCTAGCCGAGCCCCGTGTGCTCGAGCGGCCCGAGACCACCGCACCGACCTCGCCCGAGCTCGCCGTCGCCGGAGATCCCTTTCAACGCCGTCGCTGCCTCAGCTCGTCCCCGACCCCGCCGGTGGCCTCTACGGGAGAGCTGTGAGCCTAGCTACTCCTCCGACCCTCTCTCTCTCATTCCCGAGCCGTGTAGCCACCGCACGAGGATCACACGCCCGCACCGTCACGGACCTCGTCGCCGACGTGCTTCCGGCCACACTCCGGCCACAAGATGGTGTCCATCTTACTCACCGAGTCCCACAGCACCTAGCTAGCCACTCCACGAGCCTCACCGACCCCTCTAGCACCAAGTTCATCCTCGACCGAACCCCGGTGGCCGCCAAAGTCGTCGCCGGCGCCAACTCCGGCCACCCCGACCCCAACGGACTCCGCCAAGAGCTGCGGTTTGTCCTCAGCTCCACTCCGGTGGTCTCCGCGGTCCATTTGGTGGCCGAAATGGCCAAAACCACTCCCGCCGCCGCGTCGGGCTCGCCGGCGGCTAAACGCCGGCAGCCGACTTTGACTTTGACCACGGGTGGGCCCTGGTTGACTCCCCTGAGTCAATGACAGGTGGGGCCCAGCCCTGTTAATTAAACAGGATTAGTTTTAATTAAATTTTAATTAAAATAATCACCCTGACATGCGGGACCCACTGTCAGGTTTGACCCAGACCTGTTCCGTTGACCTGCTGACGTCACACTGACGTCAGGCTGACGCAGAAATTGATTTTCTGGATTTAAATTAAATCAGGAAATTCCAGAATATTATTTAAACTTCAAAAATTCATAACTTTTATTCTGTAACTCCAAATTGGACAAATTATATATGAAAAATGATCAGAAAAATCCAATCTATCCATCTGTACTATTTTCATGCATGATCAAACAAGTTAAATTGATGTTCTAAGCAGAACAAGGAAAAGCACTTTAAAAGACCATATTTGGATTTGAAATTTGAATCCTTGATTCAAATTTGTTCAAATCCCTTTGGTTTTAGTTGCATTAGCCCAACACACTCATATTGCCATGTTTCATGCATGCATCATATTGTTGCACATTGTTTGGTGATGCTTGGGTATCGATGTCCTTTGCGACAGGTTCTGCCCCCGAGGAGTACCGTGATTACCCTAACGAAGAACCGTATCCGTGCATCGAACCATCAGGCAAGCAACCAACCATTTGATCATATCGATACAATCCCATGTTCTCGCTCCTGCTCTCTTTTACTGCATTAAGACAACGCGATTCAAACTGCTGTGTGCTACGGTAGTTGAACCCATTTCCTCTGCATGACCTGTCATTGCCACAGTAACTAGATGAAACCCACTAGCATGTGTAGGAGTTGATTGAGCCATGTGTATGTGTTGTTCCTACCTTGCTATGCCTGCTATGCTTAGAGTCGTGTCAGGTCTGGTTCATCTGGGTGATGGGCCAGAGTGAAATGATTATGTCGGTAATGAGAAGTGGTGTGGTTAACACGATTTGGTAAAGGTATCGATGAGAGGCCATGTAGGAGTACATGGTGGGTTGTTTCATTGAAGCCGACCTTAAGCACTGAGATCTGTATGTGTGATTTAAGAATCAGCTACTACCATGCATTGGGCCCGAAACCAATGGACCCTCTCAACTTCTTATTCACCCTAGTTCTCCGTCCAGGAGTTGCAAGTAGTTTCTGGTGTTTGTAGCCTACTGGAGGCCGTGGACAGCGCTGACCGTAGGGGTGGGCTGTGATGCGGTAGGTACGTGGCACGGTGTACCGAATACCCGTTAGGTATCTCGGGAACCCTGTTCACATCGTTCGGGGCCGTATGGGAAACTTCGGCCGGACTCCCTGCGGATGGAACCTGAATAGGCGATAAACCTGGACTGGAGGCTTAGGTGATTAGGTAGGTCGTGGCCGACACCCACGTTGGGCTTCCGCTTGAAGGTTGCCGAGTACATGTCGTGTAAACGACGGTAAGTGGTGAGAGCGTGTATGAAGAAGTACACCCCTGCAGGGTTATCATAATCTATTCGAATAGCCGCGTCCGCGGTAAAGGACTACTTGGTTGCCTATACAGTTCATAGACAAGTAAATGGAAACTACTAAAAGCCTCAAGATAAGTGTGAGTGCCGAGGATGGCTCTTCCGTAGGAAGACGGAGGTGGATCCTCGGTAGTGTATTGAAGTGGTGAGTAGTGGACTCGTGTGCGCAAAACCATTTCAAGTTGGAGTATCGTAGGATAGTCTAGCCAAGAGTCAAAGCTGGCTTGCTGCAATAACTCCACCAACCCTTCTTGATACTATGCATGTATGTAGGATCTGATGTAAGCCTTGCTGAGTACCTTTGTACTCATGTTGCTATAATCTACATTTTTTACAGAAGACGCTGCAACCCCTTCTGATGGGTTCTATGTAGACGTTGACATCAACGAGTAGGCTAAAGACCCAGGTGGTGACCCTGAGCTTGTGGAGGACCACGTAGTATAGTTAGGCTTTCCAAGCCTCTTTTATTTTACTAGTTGTCTGTACTCAGACAAGTTACTTCCGCTGCTGGTTTGTATGACTGTATGACTTGTATGTGGGGTCATGAGACCCATACCTTTGTGTATGATATGTATGGCTCCCTGAGCCTTAAATAAAGTACTTGTGTCGTAGAGTCATGTTGTGATGCTTCGTTGTATTTGCACATATCGAGCATATTGTGTGTATGATTGAAATGCTTGGTATGTGTGGGATCTGACTATCTAGTTGTTTATCTTTAGTAGCCTCTCTTACCGGGAAATGTCTCCTAGTGTTACCGCTGAGCCATGGTAGCTTGCTACTGCTCTGGAACACTTAGGCTGGCCGGCATGTGTCCTTCTTCGTTCCTGTGTCTGTCCCTTCGGGGAAATGTCACGCTTTGAGTACCGGAGTCCTGTTAGCCCGCTACAGCCCGGTTTACCGGAGTCCTGCTAGCCCAGTGCTACAGCCCGGACCCACTTGCTGATGACCGACACGTTCGAAGCTGGGTCATGGATGCCTGTCCCTGTAAGTCTGTGCCACTTTGGGTTTACGACTAGTCATGTCAGCCCGGGCTCTTTATCATATGGATGCTAGCGACACTATCATATACGTGAGACAAAAGGCGCAAACGGTCCCGGGCGAAGGTAAGGCGACACCCGTGGGAACACCGTGCGTGAGGCCGCAAAGTGATATGAAGTGTTACCGGCTAGATCGATGTGACATCGAGTCGGGGTCCTGACAGCGTTGGCATCAGAGCCGGACTGCCTGTAGGTTCTCCAAGCCAAACTGGTCGATGTTGAGTCTAGAAATTCTTTAGTTATATGTAGGGGAATTGTTTGTGGGTTGGAACGTAAGGCTCTTTTACTCCTTATCTTATGACATTCTGATCTGAGTCAGTCCATTCTTCCACCGGGGGTTAAGGAATTTGGATCTGTTCTCTCTATCAGGATCATGAGTTACTAATCAGTAGTACCTTATAAGTTGATGGATTCAAGCCTAGTTCAGTTCTACTACCACATTATGTTGTTAGAATGGATTCAGAACTTTGATATGATGATGTTGAGTGTGTACGAAATCCTTTGTCAAATGTCTCAAAATCCTTTTTGAGCATTTACAGCTGTTATGCTGCCGAAATTTTGCTAGAAATTCTAATGCCTTTGCATTATGATTGTGCTTTCAGATGGCCACTCGCGACCTCAATCAAGTGGTTTGCCTGACTCGATGTCTAGATGTACCCGGCCATACTGCTAAGTTGATCAGGGTAATGACTGAGGCTGGATACCGCTGGTATCCTGAGTACACGGTCGAAGAGCAATTCCGAGACTTTAATCAATTCCAGTATCTCTGCACTGTCAGGATATTTCCATCTTATCCTGGATCCACCGAGCCTCTTCACTATTCCTATGGACTCGGGGTTACTATTGAGATGGCTGTGCAGGACGCCGCCTACTCTATGATGACCATTATGCGAGTCAGATCTGGTTTATTTCGGGACTCTGATTTCCGGTATATGCCAGGATCACTTCCGGGAGCACAAGGGTATCTCCAGGCTATCTATGCTGACCCCACTCAGGAGGATTCACGGACTCGCACCACTGCTGAGATGCTCGAGGATAAGGACCGTGAAAATCGGGCCTTAAGGTTAGAGCTCTTCAATACCCGTGCTGACCACTGGGCCACATTGACTCGGTTCGCACCGGCGGTGCAATCTGGATATTCAGATATGCGCGATCTCTATCCTGTGAGATCTGCTCTGCCGGACGTGATGGTTTGGCGTGATGTAGGAGGCATCACCCCACCTCGCGGTCCCCGCAGGCCACCGTTTGTTGGTCCACGACCTCATCCTAGCCCCTATGGTCCACAAGCTCCGCGAGATCGTCTGTTTCCGGATGATCATGTTGAACTTCCAGGCTATGGAGGTGACTTCTACGAGGACTACTACGGATCGGTCTGAGTTAGTGGTAGTATCACTAGTTCACACTAGCTGTGTCATCTATCGTCCCGCATGACTCGTGGGATATGACTTAGTTTGTACTCCTTCCGGAGGTGTAGAAAAATAATGTATAGGAGCTTGGAATGCCTCCGATGAGATGTAATCCTTTTTCACCGTAATAGTACTTTGTTTGGTCTTGTACTAAACCCTGTATGGTGTGTATGACGATGGAATAAAGAAGCAGTTTCTGTATCTACCATGTCATACGGATGATCATCTTGCATTCCGATTTATTCCTTACATTATGTATCCTATGTCGGAATTTTACCATCCTGACTAAATCATTGTCTTGGTTACCTAGGATGGTCAACACGCGCACTAACCCTGCTCCTCAAGAGCAGGCCGAAGGCAGTGAAGTCAGGAATGCAAATCTGCCTCATCCCCCTTCACTAGCCGAGGTTATGATGGAAGCTGAGAGAAACAAGCGGGAGACCAACCGTTTGTTGGAGCGTATTGAACAGAATACAGCACACCATCAGAGGGCTAACGTGGTGTCACTCAGTGATTTTATCAAATTGCATCCACCCACGTTCCACCACTCCGTCGAGCCTCTCGACGCTGATGATTGGCTTCGCAGTATCTCACACAAGCTGCGTTCCGCGCTAGTAGCCGAGGTTGACAAGGTCACCTTTGCTGCATATCATCTTGAAGGCCCCGCCAGTCTATGGTGGGAGAATTATGGAGCTATGCGCCCAGCGGGCCATGTCACTACTTGGGCTGAGTTCAGCGAGGCTTTCCGTGAACATCACATTCCGGAGGGTCTCATGGACCGTAAACGTGAAGAATTTTGCAGTTTCACCCAAGGCCGACTTTCTGTGGATGCTTACAGCAGGGAGTTTGGTAACCTCGCATGATATGCAACTGAGGAAGTTTCTACTGACGCCAAGAAGCAAGCAAGGTTCCGTAAGGGCCTTAGTCCTGAGCTTCGCCGCGACCTCCGTTTGCATGAGTGCACATCTTTTCAGAAACTTGTCAACAAAGCCATCAGTGCTGAAACTGGTCAGACTGACTATGACGCAACACGCAAGCATGGCCGTGATATGGGTTCCTCATCCGGTGCTGGTCCTCAGAAGCGCCGCGTGTGGGTGCCCAACACCGCCCTGCCACCCAGGTTCACACCGAGGCCATCTTTCCAGGCGCCTCGCCCTGTTCAACAGTCTGCTCCAGCCAAGCCCTATGGGGGTCCAACCAATAATGCTCCTCCACGTACCAGTTCCGTGACTTGTTTCAAATGTGGGGAATCTGGTCACTATATGCGTGAGTGCCCCCAGACCAACCCCAATCAATCTGCTAAAGCTGTTGGCCGTGGCAAGCCGACAGGAAAAATATTCCACGGCAAGCCGGTCACCGCTTCACGTGGCCATGTCAACTGTATCTCTGCCAAAGAAGCTCAAGAGGATCCCAACGTCGTTCTCGGTACGCTTCTTGTTAATTGCCACCCGGCATCTGTTCTTTTCGATACAGGAGCCTCTCATTCTTTTATATCTGAAAACTATGCTCGCTTGCATAACGTCGCATTCGGTGATATGCCAACCTCTATGGTAATTCAAACTCCGGGATCCAAATGGCAAACTTCTAGAGTAAGCCATGGAAATGAAATCCAAGTCGACAGACTTGTTTTCCTCGCGTCTTTGATAGCCCTTAAATCTTCAGATATTAATATCATTCTGGGTATGGACTGGATGTCAGCTCATCAAGCTAAAATTGATTGCTTCTCTAGGACTGTTCAACTCACCCATCCTTCGGGGAAGATAGTCAATGTCTTGACCCCAATAGCCAAGCGACAATTATATTCTCTTAATGCCAGCCCTTTGCCAGACCTTGAGGACGTGCCGGTAGTCTGTGACTTCCCGGATGTCTTTCCAGAGGAATTGCCAGGTGTTCCACCTGACAGGGATGTTGAGTTCGTAATAGACCTCATCCCCGGAACCGTTCCGATTGCTAGAAGACCCTATAAGATGGCACCCCTAGAACTAGCCGAGCTTAAGAAACAACTCGATGAATCCTTGAAAAAGGGTTTCATTCGCCCTAGTTCATCTCCGTGGGCTTGCCCCGTCCTATTCGTCAAGAAGAAGGATGGTACGGACCGGATGGTTGTAGATTACCGACCTGTCAATTTGGTCACAATCAAGAACAAATATCCACTTCCCAGGATCAACGATCTGTATGATCAGCTCGCTGGATCCTCAGTCTTCTCCAAGATGGATTTGAGGTTGGGCTACCATCAAATCAAAATCAGAAACGGGGACATTCCTAAAACGGCCTTTGTTACTCGTTATGGCCAATACGAGTACACCGTCATGTCCTTCGGTTTAACCAACGCTCCAGCCACCTTTTCTCGGTTAATGAACTCAATCTTCATGGAGTATTTGGATAAATTCGTCGTAGTTTATCTCGATGACATACTCATCTACTCCAAGAACGAGGAAGAACATGCCGAACATTTAAGGCTAGTGTTGAATAAACTTCGAGAGCATCGCCTTTATGCCAAATTTTCGAAATGTGAATTCTGGTTGTCAGAGGTGACCTATCTGGGTCATGTAATATCTGGTAAAGGTATTGCTGTTAACCCTGAGCGAGTTCAAGCCGTCCTTAATTGGACTCCACCTGAATCGGTCAAGCAAGTTTGGAGTTTTCTAGGCTTAGCGAGCTATTGCCGTCGCTTTGTCGAGAACTTCTCCAAAGTTGCTAAACCTCTAACCGAACTCCTCAAGAAAGATAAGAAGTTCGAATGGACTCCACAATGTGAGCACAGCTTTCAGGAACTGAAAAGACGCCTGACCTCTGCTCCCGTGCTGGTACCGCCAGACTTCTCCAAGGACTTCGTTATCTACTGCGACGCCTCACGACAAGGACTAGGTTGCATTCTCATGCAAGATCGACACGTAATTGCTTACGCTTCACGGCAATTGCACCCACATGAGGAGAATTATCCTACTCATGATCTAGAGCTTGCAGCCATAGTCTATGCACTTAAGACCTGGCGACATTACCTCCTCGGTAATCGTTGCGAAATATTCACTGATCACCAAAGTCTGAAGTACATTTTCACCCAACCGGATTTGAATCTCAGGCAGAGACGTTGGGTTGAATTGATCACAGACTTCGACTTAGGAATAACCTATACCCCAGGAAAAGCCAACGTCATGGCTGATGCGCTAAGTCGTAAATCTTATTGTAACAATCTGATGTTACAACAAAGTCAACCGTTTCTCCATGAGGAATTTCGGAAACTTAACCTTCACATTGTACCTCAAGGTTTTCTTGCCACCTTGGTAGCAAAACCTACCCTTATGGATCAAATTATCAAAGCACAGAAGGTAGATCCGGGAATCTCCCGCATCAAGAGAAACATTCAGAAAGGAATTGCGAATTGCTTCTCCGTTAATGATCAAGGAGTCGTATACTTTGGGAATCGACTAGTGGTTCCCAAAGTGCGCAACCTAAGGCGATTAATCCTTAAGGAAGCTCATGAATCTCCTCTCACTATTCATCCCGGTAGTACTAAAATGTATCAGGACCTACGCCAGAGGTTCTGGTGGACTAGGATGAAGAGAGAAATTGCTCAGTATATTGCTAATTGCGACGTCTGTCGTCGTGTTAAAGCAGAGCACCAACGGCCTGCTGGCACCCTTCAACCCTTAGCTATTCCTGAATGGAAATGGGATAAAATTGGTATGGATTTCATTACCGGTTTTCCCAGGACCAAGAGAGGGAATAATGCTATTTTCGTCGTGGTCGATCGTCTTTCCAAAGTAGCCCATTTCTTACCTGTTCGTGAGAGTATAACCGCTAGTCAGCTGGCGGATTTGTACATCTCCCGAATAGTGTCTCTCCATGGTGTTCCTTTGGAAATTAACTCGGATCGAGGAAGTCTTTTCACCTCTCGATTTTGGGAAAGTTTCCAAAATGCTATGGGAACCCGTCTCTCCTTTAGCACCGCTTTCCACCCTCAGTCGAGTGGTCAAGTGGAACGCGTCAACCAAATTCTAGAAGACATGCTTCGAGCCTCTGTTATCTCATTCGGAATGGACTGGGAGAAGTGCCTTCCATTTGCCGAATTCGCCTACAACAACAGCTATCAATCTAGCTTGGGTAAAGCCCCTTTTGAAGTTCTCTATGGACGACGATGTCGAACACCCCTTAACTGGTCAGAGACCGGGGAAAGACAATTCTTTGGCCCGGATATGATTCAGGAAGCAGAAGAACAAGTTCGTATCGTTCGTGAAAAGTTGAAAACAGCCCAATCTCGTCAAAAGAGTCAATATGACCGAAAACATAGGGCTATGACTTTCGAAGTTGACGAGAAGGCTTATCTTCGGGTCACCCCTCTGAAGGGAACCCATCGTTTCGGTATCAAAGGCAAATTGGCTCCTCGTTACATTGGACCTTTTCGCATTCTCGCCAAACGAGGAGAAGTTGCCTACCAGTTGGAACTACCTCCGCACCTCTCCAGAGTTCACGATGTCTTCCACGTTTCTCAACTCAGGCGTTGCTTCGCGGATCCTATCCGTGAAGTGGACCACGAAACGCTTGATCTCCAAGATAATCTTACATATCGAGAGTACCCCATCCGTATCCTCGATCAGGCCGAACGTACCACCCGACGTCATAATATCAAGTTTCTCAAGGTTCAATGGTCGCACCATTCTGAGGATGAAGCAACTTGGGAAAGGGAGGATCGTCTTCGACTTGAATATCCTGCCTTCTTCCCGGAGGAACCCAAATCTCGGGACGAGATTCTTTTGAGTGGGGGTGAGTTGTCACACCCTAGCTAGTCATGCATTAGAGTGTTGCATCATGTTTACTCTTTCATCAGAAACTTGAAATGGGGATGACAGAACCCCCAGTCCCCTCTGAAACCAACTAGGGTTACTAAAATAATTTTTCAATGAACCTCAAATGCCCTTCTAAAATGCCCATCATTTTTGTCTTGGTTCAGAACCTCTGCCAAAAGTGGTGCACATTTTCCTAGGTCATCCTAGGGTTTTTGAATTAAATCATAAATATTTGAATTTGGGCATTTAAAATAATATAAAATATTAAATGCTCAAATATCTCCAAACTAAAATGTTTCATGTTGGAAATAATCCAACTATGGGCCAGGATTAGTTTGGTGAATTTTGAAGTTGCCTAGGTATTTTATTAAATTCAACAAAGTTGCAGATATATTAAATAAAAAACAGAAACAGAAAAAAAGGGAAAAACTTACCTGTCGCCCACCAGCCAGCCCACCTGGCCGGCCCAGCCCGGCCACCGCTCCAGCGAGCTGCTTGGCTTGCCAGGCAGGCAGCCAAGGTGCTCGGCGGCGGCACCGCAGCTCGCCACGCAGCTGCTCGCCGCCTCGCCGCCTCCCTCGCCCGGCTAACGCCGTGAACCGGCCTCCCTCTCTCCCCCGAACCCCCCAGACACCCCCTCTCCTCTCCAGCTCCTCCCCTTCGCACGCCCCAGCCATGGCCGACGCCATCGCCGCCACCCCCTCGCCGTAGCTACGCTCTCCGTCCACCCCACGCCGTGCCACGGTGTCCAGGAGCTTCGCCGCCGTCCACTTCATCGAGCTAGCCGAGCCCCGTGTGCTCGAGCGGCCCGAGACCACCGC
>NC_057801.1:733595563-733696096 GCF_018294505.1 Triticum aestivum
CTCCATTTTTTCTTTGGTTTTCTTTTTTCCTCTCCATTTTTGCTTGGTTTTCTTTTTTTCTTCTCCATTTCTTTGATTTTCTTTGTTTTTTCTTATGTTTGTTTTCTTTTTCACTCTACATTTTTGTACATGCCAAAAATAATTTTTGTAACAAGTGATCAACATTTTTCGTATACACGTTCAACATTGTCCGAACGTTATTTCAACATTTTTCTAAAAACTTGTTCAACATTTGCATAGTTATTTAAAAAAATCGAATACTTGATTAACATTTTTAATACGCGTTAACATTTTTCATATACTTGTTCAACATTATTTAGTACCTATTCAACATTTTTCAAATACTTGTTCAACATTTTTAATACTTATTCAACATTTTCAAATACTTGTTCAACATTTTTTAAATTCTTGCTATGTGCCTCAAAGCCTCCGCTTTTGCCAGATCCAATGCTCATGAATTCGAAGGCGGTGCCACCCTTCGGCGGCAGATGCAGCCCCGCCAACCCTCTTCCGACATGGTGACTCCAACCAGCGTTGGCTTTCTCATCTTCGTTTGCAGATATGGTGGCTATGGGATTGCTCAGCCTCAGGCCAGGGAGAAATCCCTGCTCGGCTTGCCCATGCTGGTAGCGGCGGCGTCTGCGGATGTCGTTTCCTTCTTGGAGGCGTTGTCAAGGCTCTCGGCTGCGCCCCTCTTCGAGCTCAGGGCAACCCTAGGTCCAGTTTCTCTGGAGCAGATGGCAACGGCGTCGTCCTCCTTCTTAAAGGCGCCATCTTACTCGCTCACGGTGTCCGCGGTTTTGGTGCTCGAGATGTTAGTGCCCTTGTTGGTCCGGCGTTGCCGCTCTTGGTCCGGGCTTGGTAGGTTTAGCTGTGATGTATCCTTTCTTCGGGCCGAGTATCCCTTATCTTTCTACTCCAGACACCATGTTCACATCTGCCTGCGTTCGTCTCATGTGTTGTACCCCTATCTGTACTCATCCCATTTCTTCTATCAATGCAATGATACATTCTTTTTGCGTATTCGCGAAAATATTTTTTCAAATTCTTGCTATGTGCCTAAAAAGTAAGCGGGAAATCAAAGTCAGAGCAGCCCGAAGCAGATGAACATCGGACAATATCACGTCTTCACAACCAGCACTTGCGAACGCAAACGCAAACTTTAGAAACGAGCTGTCAACATGGTTGAGCCGGCTGTTCCCGAATATCTTAACTGGTCCGAGCAACCCGTTGTTTGGAGTCGTGATGATCATCCTCCTCGAGTCGAGAATCCGGGTTGTCTTGTCTTGGTGGTAGCGCCTCAAGTCGGCAGTTATAAACTCACTAAGGTGCTTATGGATGGTGGCAGCAGTATCAACATCCTCTATTATGACACTTTTAAGCAGATGAATCTGTCCGAAAAATAGCTCCAGCCATCTTCCGCGGTGTTTCATGGGATCGTTCCTGGAAAGTTTGCTTACCCTATTGGCAAGATTAAGCTAGAAGTTGTGTTTGGCATTGAGTTCAATTATAGATCAGAGTTCCTGATATTTGAGGTGGTCAAGATCAAAAGCCATATCATGCCATGTTCGGATGGCCAGCTTATGCTCATATTATGGCACGACCTTGTTATGTTTATCTGAAACTCAAGATGCCTGGACCAGGTGGTACCATCACAGTCAATGGTGATAGGAAAATTGCGCTCGAATGTGAGGAATGAGATGTAGCTTATGCCGAATCTGCGTGTGCGGCAGAGGAGTTGAAATTTTATCAAGACAATGTTGATTCGGCAAATATGACATCTCTAAAAAAGCCCACTACCGAGTCAGATCCCCTGCTCAAATTCAAGTCCGCTGAGGATACTAAGCAAGTTGATTTCAACCCTGGTGATTCGTCTGAGCAATTCACCATCGGGGGCAATATGGATCCCAAATAGGAAAGCGCGCTCATTGAGTTCATCCATGAGAAGGACATCTTTGCATGGAAACCTTCTGACATGCCTGGAGTACCGAGAGAACTCGCTGAGCACCACCTCAATGTGGATCCTAAGATGAAACCTGTCCGACAATACCTTCATCATTTTATGAGGAGAGACGCAAGGCCATTGGTGAAGAAGTGGCCCGGCTCCTAGCAGCCGGGTTCATCGTTGAAGTTTTTCATCCCGTGTAGTTGGCTGACCCAGTGCTTGTTCTGCAGAAAAACGATACTTGGCGGATGTGTGTTGTCACCTCTCGCCGATTACCCCCACCTATATCTGCATGTATGACCTGCCATTGAGAGTGCCTAGAGACCAGAGATAGAAGCCGTGGGGAATATGTCAGTGAAGTAGTACATAGCGCCCCAGATATCGATGCCTTTAGAGGAAGCCCAAATCAGCAAGACGTCCAATATCCCTAGATCCATCATCGGGGATACCACATGCAAACAGGACAATGCCTTCAAAACAGAGAATGATGCAATGCCGTTGTCTGGTCCGAAGGACCAGACCCAGGGTTTCCCCCAGTGGTCGAAGGGGGGCATAAATAAATGCCATGGCAATGCCTCTAAGAAGGGGACGACACTCATGAGCATCGCCGCTACCAGCATTGGCAAGTTGAGTAGGGATTTCTCCCTGTCCTGAGTCCAAGCAATCTCATAGCCATCGGAACAAGATCCAGAGACAAGAAAATCAAGTCATTAGTCATAACCGCCACCACAAGAAGGGGAGTTGCACTGGCCCCACCGGACACGTGAGCCTTGGATATGGCAGCAGATGGGGCAAGAAGGTGGATGGGTTAGGAGGTGGCGGGCGGTAAGGGGTGTCAAACAATGCAACAGCAACTGGTGACATCGTTGAGTCAGGAACCAGAGGAAACGCAGAGCGGGACCATCGGGGCCAAAGCCAACTAGATGTCGATGAGCCAAGATGAATTGTTCTGCCCCTTTGGGTATTTTTATATTGGTATAGATGTATAGATCTCTTACCATCTTCTTTGATAGAAATGTTATTCTCTCTTTTACTAACATTTGATTAGCAGGGTCTCTAACTCTCTATAGCAGCCACTCTACTCTTCGCCTCCTCTTTTGTACTAATGTAACTCTTTCATTTCACAAATTTAGGCCAGTAAACACTACTGCAGGATTCTGCTAACGCGGCACTACAATCAGAGACCCTTCGGCGAAGTGTGTATGATGCATTAATCGCAAACGGTGTTGTAAGAAAACCGTCACCAATAATACAAACTATTTGCGATGGCGGAGACATCAAACACAATTCAGAGTAGAGTTGCATGTGCGATACGTGGCATACAGTTGGTCCATACGAACTGTTTGCGATGAGCATAACAACATAAACGGTCAGCTAGATGAAGGGGTGTGCGATATACGGCATACAATTCACTCGGATAAACTGTTTGCGATGAGACAAGACAGCAGAAACAGTTCAACAGGTTCTTAATCAGAAATATGTGCGAAGACTGATAATGACACATGCGATTGCTGCTAAGAAGTCGTGTGTGTTGTGGACAAATGCTTGCTGGTATACAATTGTCAGCAATTCATGAAATCATCACCAACGGGTTCCTTAGTTTAGTCTGTGTGTGAAGCGATGAGCCAAGATTACATAAGTGACTGGTACACACATGACATTTACACACACCAAAGTAAATAATTATATGAATAGTTAACTACGACAAATGATCATCTAATCATAATCTACTTCTTCGTATGATGCTTGCCGCCACTGCTCTGTTGGTGGCTCGATCCCTTGTCGATTACAGGAAGGAGGCACTCATGTCAACGATCCTCCTGTGCATCTTGTAGCATGTGCACACGTTCTTGACCGCAAACTTGAGGTGGGATTCGTCTAATCCCCACATCTAGGCCCCGTGCCAGGTTACGGGATTTTTCTTGGCATCCTCTTTCATGTTTTCCTAGTAGGGGTCGATGATGGCCGAGGCGAGATCAACAAGGGAGTCCTTGTCCTTCGTGCTGCTCCAGACCTTGTAGTGGTCATGGATTGTCGGGACCCCGATCCTATGTCACACCGATCTAGCATGTAACACATCATATCGCTTTGCAGCCTCACGCACGGTATCCCCACGGGTGCCACCTTACCTGGCCCGGGACCGTTTGCGCCTTTTAGCTCACGTATATGATAGTGTCGCTAGCATCCATATGACAGAGAATCCAAGCCGACATGACTAGTCGTAAAACCCAAGGTGGCACAAACTTACAAGGACATGCATACATGACCCAGCAATGCATGTGTCAGTCAGCAGCGAGTGAAACCGGGCTGTAGCAAGCTAGCAGGACTCCGAAGCACCGCGTGACATTTCCCCGTAGGGACAGACACATGAGCAAAGGACACATGCCGGTCATCCCATGTGTTCTGAAGCATTAGCAAGCTACCATGGCTTAGTGGAAGCATTAGGAGACATTTCCCCATAAGAGAGGCTACCGAGAATAAACAACTAGATTGTCGGATCCCACACATACCAAGCATTTCAAATCATACACACGATATTCTCGATATGTTCAGATACAACATGACATCACAACAAAACTCTACGACTCAAAGTAATTATTTAGAAGGCTCCGAAGAGCCATACATAGTAAGAATTACAATCATGGTCACATGACCCAAAATACAGAGCATACATGCAACGGAAGCATAAACATATCTGGGTACAGACATCTAAAAAGGAAGAAGGCTATAGAGCCCGACTATATAGAAGACCCTCCCAAGGGTACAAGATCGTAGCTGAGGTAGCAAGCTAAACATCGAAATCCACGCGGAACTACTAGTGAGACTGAAGTCTCTCTGCAAAAACATAAATTAAGTAAACGTGAGTACAAATGTACTCAGCAAGACTTACATCAGAACTAGCTACATATGCATTAGTATCAACAAGGGGGTGGAGGAGTTTAACTACAGCAAGCCAGCTTTGACTCGGTGGCTATCTTGTACTACGACTAGCAGCATTTCTTTGAGGTGGTGCACACGAGTCCACATATACACCATATCAATACACCACTATGGATCCGCTCCCGTCTCCCTATGAGAACGCTATCCATAGCACTCACGCTTGTCTTGCGCATTTTAGAGTATCCACTTCCAGATATCTATGAACAATGTAAGTGTTCCAAGTGGTCCATATCAGCAGACACAACTATTCGAATAGATCATATTACCCTGCAGGGGTGTACTTCTTCACACACGCTCTCGCCACTTACCGCCATGTACACGTCATGTATCTCGACAACCTTCATGCGGAAGCCTGGCGAGGGTGTCGGCCACGACCTAACTAACCACACAAGTCTCTAGTCTAGGTTTATCGCCTATTCGGGTTCCATCTGCAAGGGAGTCCGGCCAAGGTTTCCATCACGGCCCCAAACGATGTGAGCAGGGGTCCCAAGCCCACCATCCGGGTGCCACTTGGTACACCGTGCCACTTCACCTAGTCTGTCCCAAGCCCACCTGTATTGGGTACCACTTGGTAGACTACTAGCACTACCTACAAACACCAGAAACTTGATGCAACTCTTGGACAGAGATCGAGGCAATTAATAAGTCGAGAGGGGCACTTAAGCATTCCAATGCGTGGTAGTAACTGTCTTGGATCACAAACACGGAACTCAGTTCCTGAGGACGGTTTCAATGAGACAACCCACCATGTACTCCTACATGGCCTCTTACCACCGCCTTTACCAAATCGTGTTCACACACTTAGCTCTTAACAATAGGACATGTTCACCACATTCCAATTCATCCCCACCGAATCAGACCTGAGTCAACTCTAAGCAATAGCAGGCATGACAAGCAAGCATGAATGAGTAGGCACATCATGGCTCAAACAAGTCCTACTCATGCTAGTGGGTTTCAACTATTTACTATGGCAAAGACAGGTCATGAAGAGGAAAGGGTTCAACTACCGCAACATGTAACAGTTGAATTATTGTTGTCCTAATGCAGTAAAAGAGAGCACGAGCGAGAGAGTGGGATTGTATCAGAATGCTCAAATGGAATTTGCTTGCCTGTCACTTCTGAAGATAGCATTGTGTCTTCATCAGTGTCATCGATCACATCGTCGGAACAACGTCTACTGAGAGGGGAGAAACACCGGCAACGGAGAAAGAACACAATCAATACAATGCAACAATATGATGCATGATCATGACATGGCAATATGTTTTTGATTGAGCTAATGCAACTAGCAACCAGATTAAATGAAGTTGGTTTGAACCAAAGGTTCAAATTCAAACTCCATATAAAACATTTCAAATGCCATTTATTCAGATTGTCATATACAGCAGCCTTAAGTTGTTCTAACATGCATGAAAATGACATAAACATATTCTTCATATTTTTTTGATAATTTTTCATATATAAATTATTTCATTTGGATTTACGGTTGAATTTCTATGATTTTTAGAAGTTTTAAACATTTTCCGGAATTTTCTAAACCTTTGCTAATTTATTTTAAATTCTAGTAATACTTTACTGTGTCAGCATTAGGTCATGCTGAAGTCAGCTAGTCAACAGAGCCGGTCCAGGTCAAACCTGACGTGTAGGGTCCACACGTAAGTGACACAACTAATTAAAGTGTTAACTAGTTTTAAGATTAACCCTAACTAAATTGTTAGCAGGTGCCTGGCCCACATGTCAGTGACTTAGTGGGTTAACTAATTGTTAACTAGCACCAAGCTAAAATTAATAGGGCTCTGGCCCACCTATCATTGACCTAGGGGAGTCAAACCCCTGGTCAAAAGGGTCAACACGCCGGTGTTGAGCCGCCAGCGAGTCCAGACACGGCGGCGAGCTGCGGAAACGCTGCTCAAAGCGCCAATCACCGCGCGGAGTGCTCATACGCGCTCCTGGGAGTGAGCCACATCGGCTGGTGGTGGTGGCTGAGCTTGAAATGGCTGAGAATGGCGCCGGCGATGACCACCGCGGCGGCCGAAGCTCGGGTGATGACGGATTTGTCGCTATGGTGTGCAAATGGATGAAAAGAAGATCCAGGGAGGCTAAGTGGTGCTGCGGAGCGTTTGGACGCGCTGGCGTGACGAAATGGTCGCCGGACCTATGCTGACGACAAGCTCGGGTGGTGGTGGTTCTCGGTGTGACGGCTGGAGCTCGAGTTAGAGCACGGGAATAGGGGGAAACGAAACAGGGGCTTACAGCCGGTCGACAGCGTTCTCAGATGGCCCGGGGAAGCATAGACAACGACGTACGGTCAGCGACGTTCTCGGACGACCGAGGAGGAAGACGACAGTGTTGAGGATGAAACGAAGCTCCTGGCGGTGTGTGACTCGGTGGAGAGGACGAGGACGTCGTGGCGGGGCTCATGGACGTGCTGGGGAGGTGGGGCGGTGGTTGTAGCTACGACAATGAAGACCGGCGGCGACGACAGCACGAGGGAGAGAGATAGGGGAGGGAGAAGAGCACGGGGGAGAGTGAGAGAGACGGGGGCGTGCGTGGTGACGTCTAGGGAGTTGGCAAAGCAACAGGCATGCATGAGGTGGTCGAGCACGACGTCGGTGCTCGCCACCGAGCTGCTTCATGCACTGGCAGGAGGAAGAAGACAGGCGTGCCCCTAGTGGGCTGGGCCACGACAGTGCTGGGCTGGCCTCTCTGGTGGCTGCATAGGTGAGGCCAGGTATTTCTCTCTCTTTTGTATTTCTTTTTGTTTTCTATTTTCTGTCTTTGTTTTTGATTTAGCAAAAATGCCAAACCACCTAGTAAGATCCTTAAAATATTTGTGGGCACTTTTGAAATTATTTCTAACAGCCCTCAGATGCTTTCAAGATTATTTGGACATTTAAAAATATTTATAACATTTAAATGTCCAAATGCAAATACTTTATGATTTAATTCAAAAATCCAAAGTGACCTAGAAAAATGTTCACCATTTTTGGAAGAGGTTCTACACCAACCCAAAAATGATGAACTATTGTGAAGGGAATTTTGGGTTCATTGAAACAATTTTTAGTTGAACATGGTATTTTTAGGGGGGGGGGCGCTGGGATTTGCAGATCCCCATTTCAATTTTAATTAAACATGATGCATGGATGCTGATGCAACTAATTACAATCATCTGGGGCTGTGACAACTCACCCCCACTAAACAAGAATCTCGTCCCGAGATTCAAGGCGTGAGGTAAGAAGACAGAGCGGACACAAAGCTAGCACAATCTTCATGATCTAGGTTGCACTTCATAAGAACGTTGATTCGATCATCATCTTTGTCTCGACGTCTTGCTCTGAGAAATCCATCCAACATGACAACGAGAAGAAAGGGAAAACTCTAGAAGAATTGATCTTCCCAAAGATTGAGCAACTCAAGATCAACTCATGGAGTGAGACATTGAAACATCTCTCAAGCTGAGACACAAAACATACATCCAGAGGGATGGAGTGAAACAGATGACGAAGGTTCACTTGGTAGGCAAAATTTCTACGCTTGAATAAGATGGTGCACTAGTTTCAGAGTAGCGAGGAGTTAATTGTCCTTCATACCATAATGGGGCACCTTAGAGGAGGTGACTCGTAGAATTATTACCTAAAGTGGCAAAAAGAATTACTTTTGATATTTAGATCATTGAAACTCTTTGTACCAACCTAAGGCAAATCCCAATCGATCATTTGAAGGAGTCCGAAAGAATGACATACTCGGACTAGGATGGATGATGTGGACTACCTTGTTGAAGACAACACAATGAGTGATTTTTGCTTATCATTGAAATGGATGGGACCCATGATAGGACCACTTTTGAAGATGATCCTGAACAACAATTACTGAGGAGGCAGTCCATGGAAAATTGGCACATTGGCGGTGCAAACTGGGGACAATACACCTATCACCCATGTATTACCCTCATCTACTCAACCAACCGTGTCTTCCCATACATTATAGACCCCACGTTGTCGTCACCTGCGACTTTCCCGGAGATGCCCTCTCGTACTCTTCTTTACTACATTGGTCGCCAACGTGTCGTGGATTCTTTAGATGCGCCATCCTCGACTATTATGTCTCCTTCTGTTGGTAACGCTCCTCCTCGAGCTTAACCTGCTTATGGCTTCCGCGCTCGTCCACTTCCGCCTATTGTCCGTTATGGGTGTTCTGACTGCTCTTCTCAAGACGACTTCTTACCGAGTCGTCTTGTTCTTCCCGAACGACGACATATGATGGCATAGGAGATTGCCGCTCTTGACCGACATGTGGGATCACATCCCCCCCTTGCTTATCCCATCACATGTAACTTGTAAGTGGGTCTATAAAGGTTTAGACTTTGATGGTTCTCTTGAGCGTTACAAAGCTCGTCTTGTGACCCATGGCTTTCAGCAGGAACATGACTATGACTATGATGAGACATTTTCTCCTATGCCACGCATGACCACTCTTCGCACACTTCTCAGTGTGATATTTGTTCGCCACTGGTCTGTTGCTCGGCTTGATGCCAAGCATGCATTTTTTAATGTTGAGGTGCATGAGAAAGCCCCTCATGTTTGGTCTGAGCGTTTTGTCTTAGTGGTGACTGTG
This sequence comes from Triticum aestivum, assembly GCF_018294505.1. Lineage (NCBI taxonomy): Eukaryota > Viridiplantae > Streptophyta > Magnoliopsida > Poales > Poaceae > Triticum > Triticum aestivum. The sequence goes on from NC_057801.1 coordinate 733,605,063, forward strand.
GCTAGTTTTTGGCGAGTGCTCATGATCCTGCACTTTATGTCCATGTTTAGCTCGTGGTCCAACTCTTGTGCTATATATCGATACATGATCATTACTGACAACGACACTGAGTGGACTGCCTTTGTGAATACTCGTCTTGGTGAATAGTTTGTATGTCTAGCCTTGGTCTTATTTTCTACTTCCTTGGGATTGAGGTTTCTTCTACCTCTGATGGCTTCTTTATTCCCAAGAGGGTTAGAAAGGAGGGGTATTAAGAATGTCGAAGGTGGTGTCAATATCAAGCAGATAAGGCATAGTTTAACCCTAGCTAACTTACTTAGCATAGCAATACTAGTAAAACAATACTTTATGCATGAAAAATAATTGGAAGTGTGCAATGCAAATATGGGTTCAACATGATTAGAGTAGGTTGCTTGCCTCACTCGGCAAAGTCTTCAATGCTTTTAGTCACTCCTCAAACATCCTTGAATCTTCCAAAAAATAACATTTTCTACTCGCTGAAAAAATAAAAATAGCACACAATCAATAGATAGTACATGCAAATGGCTCCAAAATTTAGAAAATAGTATTAATGGAAAAACACCATCAGCATCCGTGCGAGCACGCACACAAAGCAAAGCTCGACGCTTTCACTCGCTGCACTAGGACAGGTGCGATTTCTTCACTAGAAAAACAATGCATATGGTTCAGACTTTTTTAGACAACTAAATAGCAACAACACATTCTAATTTCTGACCTCCCGAGTGCAAAACATCAAGTCTGTTCAGGCTGGAATATGACTAGTATTACCCAAATACATGTTTTAATTTTGTGGATTTTTTCACTCCGTGCACTATGCTGGACGCGAAAGAAGTCCACATAACCCCCCGGGGTTTCACGAACCGGCCAGTTTACCCCCCGAAGTCTAAAACCGGGTAAATAACCCCGGGATCTTTTCTAAACCATGTTAATCACCCCCTAACCCTGGTTAGAGCGGTTTTGTAGGTGGTTTTGATGACGTGGTGAGGCGCTCCTCCTTCCCAACATGCACCTAGCTTCGACCATACTACTCGGAGCACGAACCAGTCTCGTACCACTCACGGCACAGGACATCAACATGTAGCTCGCCGAGTCCCACACTTCTAACTTTGTGATCTTCTTGGCGGTGAGCCTTCCCAGCTCCAGGTCGTGCAGCCCGCACGAAGCCAGCAGCGTCTTGCATCGAAAGGCATCCCCCTCGACCAGGCAGGCCAACGTCGTTGAACCTGCTCTCCGGCCTAATGCATGCGCCCAAGGTTTGACGGATCCTTATGGCCGTCTGCGCCATTGCGCTCCTGCTGCGTCCCGCGTGACCAATGGCTGGTACAGTCGGACAGTGGAGGTCGTCTACGACGGTGACGAGCAGGACATGAGCGCTTGAAGCGACGAGGAGCTGGCGAGCCGCGTGCACTTGAGGAGGTAGGCACGAGGTCCCGATGGCACATGAACTCAACTACTCAAGCTCCGCCGGAGAAAATACACACGTACATATATACTGCTGTTGAATCGATTCTCTCCTGAGCACACACGTACACACAAGAAGTACGTGCCACCATGTACAAGTTGGACATGACTATTCTAATCGTGATTAGCTCTAATGATGGACGTCGTCAGCTGCCGGCGGCAGCCCCCGAGCCGCGGGTGGCATGGGCGCGAGCTCGGTATGTGGTGCAGGTGCGAGCTATTGTCGACTTGAGGACGAAGTGAACGCGTCCGGCGAGGCCTGCAGAGGCGACTAAGGCGATGACGGTGCAGTCGCGTGTGCTTGCTTTAGGAGCTGGTGCGCCGCTAGGAGCTGGGAGCCTTGCCAATTTGCCATCCGGTTGACGCACCAATTTTTTTACAGAGGAAGGAGCTCGAGAAGCCATCCCGCCGGGGTTCAAGAAGAGTACGAAGGCGAGGGGTCACGCAGAGTGGGCGCAACAGTAGTACATCATGCGACACAAGGTACTTCATGTACCATGCTGGGTTTGGCTCCCTCGTGGTTGGCTGCTCGTTGGTGCTACCACGAGGTCGACGAGTGGTTTGGGCGCGACGCGCGATGGCAGAAGGATCGGAGGAGGACAGGAACCGTGCCGACCTGGCACCTGCAATCTGCCCAGTAACTAAAACCGCTTGAAAAACCAGTCTAGTAGGTGTGAGGGGGTGATTCACCTGGTTTGGGAAAGATCAGGGGGTTATTTACCCGGTTTTAGACTTCGGGCAGTAAATTGTTCGTTTCATGAAACCTCGGGGGGTTACGTGGACTTCTTTCTGCTGGACGCAGACAGAAGTTTTTCACTGGAGAAGCATTGTACAGGTTTCAGACTTCCTCACAAAATAGTTTGCCTGAACGCAAACGTGTCATGTCTGTTCAACTAGGATTACTCACAGCTAGAATCAAGATCATGTTCGACTAGGATTACTCACAGCTAAAATCAAGACCTAAGACCGCACAGCAGGCCTCCACATGGGAGGTTGAAGAGAGAGAAAAGCAACCACACAAGATCCATGACTTCGGACAGCTTTCCTCTGGTGATTGTGATTGAAACTGCCAAGTTCGTGGCCGCCTGCGCAACAAGCACAGACGCAATTCTGCCGCCTGAATCCACTGCGTGAGACGAGACGAGAGGAGGGGGGACGCTAGCCGGACCTGCGGGGAGGTGTGGGCGACGTCGACGCCCCGAGAGATGAGAGCGAGAAGGTGCTTGAGCGCGTCGATCTTGTCGTCGTCGAAGCCGGAGTCGAGGAGCGCCGGGATGGCGGCGCCGTCCGGGTCGTCCTACAGGTGCGCGTCCGCCACACTGCCCACGACGTTGCCGCGCCGCTGGCCCCCATCCCGCACATCTCCGAATCAGACTCTCTATAGGCGGCGAGGCTGCGCGGCGCGGATCTTGCGTGCCCGAGCTCCCTCGTCGAACGCGGCGGCAAGGCGGCGCGACGCGGATCTTGGCAGCCGTCGCGTTTCGCCGGGTCCGTCTCGTTCACGGGAGCGCGATGGGTACACATGGAGCGGGCCGAAACTCGTATAACCTGGGCCGTCCACGAGAGGGACTGGGTCATATTTTTCTGTGGGCTTGGAAGAAATATAGGGGAGTGCCGGTTCACTCAACTAGCTCCCGCTAGCGCACCTTGTGGGCCAGCCCAGGCACACGCAGGAGAATTGTAGCGCGAAAAACCTCCAAATTTTTTGCTCCGCTGAGGATTCGCACCGATTCTTTACAGTGCACAGTGCCTTACAACTCGAGCTACAAGGAACTATTCAATGATTACAGCGTGAAATGTTCGAAGCCGTGCTATTTCTTGCACATACATTTCAGAAAAACGAAAGTGATTTTCTGGAAAAAAAATCGAACCAACTTTTTAGAAATAATGAATTAGAAAAAAGTTGAAATTTTAAAAAGTTGATCCGATTTTAAAACATCATCGAATTAAAAAAAAATTCATCAAATTTTAAAAATTCATTAAACGTAATTCTTTTATTGATTTTGAAAAAAAGTTCATCAAATTTGAAAAATGTTCATCAAATTTGAAAAATGTTCATCAAATTTGGAAAAATTATCAATATTGAAAAAAGTTCACCAATGTTTTTATAAATAATCTAATTTAAAACATTCATAAATTTCGAAAAAAGATTCACAAAAATTGAAAAAAATGCGCATTAAAGAAAACAAAAAAGAATGAACAGTAAAAGATAGAAAAACAAAAAACTGAAGAACTAAATAAAAGAAAGAAGCAAAGTACGTTTGCACGAGCGAGGAGATAGCCTGGTGGTTCGAGAATAGCCCTCGCAATGAAGGCGTCACGGGTTTGAACCCATGTGCCTGCGCCTTTTTTACCTTTCTGGAAAAAGGAACAAAAATAGAAATGGGCCGGGCACAGTAGACGCGGCAGCAGGAACCGTTTAGCAGAAATATAGAGCGGTTATTACTCTTTCTACTAACCAGTGCGTGCAGCGCCAAGTTGGATTCGCCGAAATATAGTGAGCCAATGCGAAGGTGTGAGGGCATTGATCTGAACCACGACAACTATATCTCGCTTATGGCAAGAATATCAACCATCTCGTCTGAAGCTTTTCCCTAAACCCTACAGTATTGGGCCATCATGTTCGTCCTCTCGCTAAGTTTGATGCGTTCACTTCGTTTTTTTCCTTTTTTCCTTTTTCTTTTTCTTTCGGTTTTCTCTATTTCTTTTATTGTTTTCGGTTATCTGTGTTTCTCCTGTTTATTGATTTCATCATTTTTTCATTTCTTTATTCATTTCCCTGATTTTTTTACTTTCCTTTGTTTTCTTTACTTTTCTTAGTTTCTTTCCTGGTTTTTTCTTTCTTTTCCTTTTTTCTTCATTTTTCCTTATTCTACCTTTTGTTTGCTTCTTTTTCTTTTTTTGCAGTGGGTTTCCTTTGATTTTCTTTTGTTTCTTTCTCGGGTTTTAATTATACTTATGTTTTCTCTGTTTTTTTTCTCTGTTTCCTTTGCTTCCTTATGTTTCCTCGTCACTTTTTATCATTTTTGCTCTCTCCTCAACACATATCTAACACAGTGTGTACGTTTTTGGTGTACATCTGGAACATTTTCTGGATACGCATCCTACATTTCTCAAATAAATGATGTGTAATTTTTTTTCTTAAAAAACATGTGATGAACACTTTTTAAAATAAGTAGTGAACAATTTTTCTAATACACACTCAACATTACTTTATTTTAATAAACATTTTTGAAAACCGTGTGAACATTTTTAAATACATGATTAAAAAATCAAATTTTATGTCTTTTTTATACACATTTGAACATTTTTCATATACACCAATAACACTTTATATAGATTTTAATATTTTTGAAATACTTGACTCACATTTTTGACAACTTATATTTTTATGTATATATTTTCTATGCAGATTGTTAAAAAAAATTATACACCAGGAACATTTTATATGCACATTATTATTTTGGAAATGCAGGGTTAACATTTTTTTATACATATATTTTTTCATGTCTACTTTTCCATAAACATTGAATATTTTTTATGTACATCAAGAACATTTTATATATACACGTTTAAATTTTCCAAATACGTGGTTAAGATTTTTCATAAACACATATTTTTTTATGTATACTTTTGCCATACACATTCTACATTTTTGTATACATCGGGAACATTTTTTATATACACATTTAACATTGTCCAGATACACGATTAAAACAATTTAAAACTTTTTTATATCTATTTCTGTCCATACACACTGTAAATTTTTTGTATATATCAAAAGCATTTTTTGATACACATTTAACTTTTTTAGTGAATAATTATCATTTTTCAAAAAATTGAAAACTCCTACCTTTTTTTCTACTTTTTTTCTGTAAACATTGTACATATTTTGTACACGTCAAAAACATTTTTAATACACAATTAACATTTTTGAACTTGATAGCACACAGTGTGCCATTTGCCTTTTTAGTGGAATGTGCCCTTTGCTATGACTACATTGTGGAAGATAGAATGCATTTATTCTCCAGCTTCAGACAAGGCTTCTGGTGGAGTATTGGTATGGAATGGAACACTGATGGAACATATATTCCATGATCACTAATGCTAGACACTTATACCAATGGGAATTCTTCATGGAAATCCTAATTATTGGATGTTGGTCCAAATGGAAGCAGAGAAATGGCAGAATATTGCAAATAAGCAATGTCCATTGATGCATGCAAGCAGGATTTGAAGAACACTTTTCACCTCACAATGATCAGGGCTAACCCTAGTATCAAGGAGAGTGTGATGTCAAGGTTTGATAGTGTGTAATAGGACATTTTTTATTTTTAACCCTAACATGCTTGTATATATCCATTGAACTAATGGGGAACGCTGCATGAAAATCAAAAAAATATCCTACAAAACATTCAAGATCTGATCTAAAATGCATGCCAACGAAGGGGGAATGAGTCTAGGAACCCTTGTAGACCGAAAGTGAAAGCGTATAAAACACGGTTGATGTAGTCGTACTCTTAGTGATCCAATCACGATCCTACTAATCTAGTGTTGAACGAATGACATCTCCGAATTTAGCACATGTGAGGCTTGGTGACGTCTTTTCCTCCTGATCCAGCAAGCGAATGGGAGAAGTAAATGGGCTCAAAACCAGCACGATGGTGTGGTGGTGGAGCACTCGCAGCGCTTCGCTAAGCAAACCAGGACGAGGAGGTGGGAGAGACAAGGAGGGGATGCGCCAGGGAGAGGGGTGCTGTTGCCCTCCCATGCCTCCACTATATACAGGGCAAGGTGGAGGGGGCGCTAGTCTTCCTCCAAGGAGGTGGTAGTGGCCCTAACTAGGGCGTGGCTTGCCCCCCAAGCCAAGGTGGCACCCCCATCTAGGGTTCCCCACCAACCCTAGGTGCATGGGCCAAGGGGGGAGTGGTGCCCAGCCTACCAGGGGCCGGTGTATCCCCCTTTGCTACCCATGTGGCCCTTCGAGACTGGTTGGTCCCTTTGGCGGACCCCCGGAACACTTCGGTGCCCTGCGATACACTTTCGGTGGACCCCGAACATTTCCGGAATCCTGAATACAACTTTCCCATATATGAATCTTTACCTCCGGACTATTCAGGAGCACCTCGTGATGTCCCCGATCCCATACGAGACCTCAAAAAACTTTTGGTCACCAATATCAATTATCCCAATACTACTCTAGCGTCATTGAACGTTAAGCGTGCGACCCTACGGATTCGGGTATCATGTAGGCATGACCGAGATTCCTCTCTGCTCAATAACCAATAGCAGGACCTGGATGCCGATATTGGTTCATAAATATTCCACGAAGATCTTCATCGGTTAAACCACGATGTCAAGGATTCAATTAACCCCGTATGTAATTCCCTGTGTTTGACGATATGTTACTTGCTCGAGATTCGATCGTCAATATCTCCATACTTAGTCCAATCTCGTTACCGGCAAGTCCCTTTACTCGTTCGGTAATACAAGATCCTGTGACTAAATACATTAGCCACACAAAGCTTCTTATGATGTTGTCTTACCGAGAGGGCCCATGGATATCTCTTCATCACACAGAGTGACAAATCCCAGTCTCGATCCATGCAACACAACAAACACCTTCGGAGATACATGTGGAACACCTTTATGTTCACCCAGTTACGAAGTGACATTTGATAGTACACAAGGTATTCCTCCAGTATTCGGGAGTGACATGATCTCATCATCTAAGGAACATATACTTGACATGAAGAAAGTTGTAGCAAATAACTAAGTGATATGATCTGATGCTAATCTTACAATATGATAATTTGTGGCTTTTGCACCTCACAGCTAAATACTTGTCATAACATAGGGGGCGGGGCACTATACAATGTGTGATAAACATATTATATGAAACATGGTTTAGATTATGAAGATCTAGCTATTGCTTGAAATGTACTATTATTTGGAATCAATCTCAAGTGGATTCAAAAATTTGAATTTGAGTTCATATAGTACACATAGTTCATATCTAACTCGACAGTAATCATGTGGTGTGTTGTGAAGATAATATACAGATAATAATTTAACTTGGCAACAATCATGATTGTAGATTCTTATTCAAATAGATAAATGAATTCAAATTTAGTTCGAATTGCAGTTGTAGTATATACATTTGGCATGCACTAAAATGTTCATCTGAGTAGGTTACATGCATTATACACCTAGCGGAATTTTTAATTCCTCATAACATGGATTCAAAGTTTTGAATGGCATTTATAATAATCCATACAGTAAAACAAGACAAGACTCCCTCTTGTGTGGTGTAAATAGTTGTTTTTTGTTTTTTCGTTATTTGGTATAGTACATGTTAGGCTTGTCCTGAAATTTCAACCCGCGCCTTGTTATCCCAAAATTTCTAGATATATCTTTGTCTCTTCGTGCTCCGAAAACTCCCTCCTTCTCAACAGGCGCCTTGATATTCTGAAATTACAAAACACGTGATAACTCCCTCCAGTTGCCAAATCCCGACACGCGAAATCTCCGTTCTAACCCTATTCTGAAAGGACAGCTAGTTCAAATTGCTGGGGGGTATTTTTGTAACACACCCTACATTTCAGACAAGCACGTCCCTAAGTCATGCCCCCCTCCCGTTACCTCCTTTTCGCCATTCGAAAACCCAGGCTGCCATAACCTCTCTGCTCCTGCCGTGAAACCCTACCGTCCTTTGTCTGCCATCCCACCGCTGCCTAGCCGTAGCCTCTTCCCCGGCGACATCGTCCACCACAACAAATAGACGTCACTCATCCCCCGCCCTGGATGAGGATTCGTTATCAATGTCATCGTCCCGCTGGTTCAGCCACCCCTTCCTCCACCTTCAGGGAGCTGCTCCGACGAATGCCTCGTTTATTGCGGCTGCTCCACCCCCACAGTGTTGCCTATACCTGCCCCCACCGAAACCGCAGCATTCTCACTAACTCCTTGGATGAAGCCGAGGCCTACTCAGCGTCACCAAAGAGGTTGTACACTCATCGCATCACATCTTCTCCTTAACTCGACCTCACAGCATCGCCTGTGCTCGATCCCGCTCCACCATGGCGCGGATCCCTCGACGTCAGTGCCGCCGGCAACATCCTAAATGACGGCTATTCCCCAGTGTGAGGCTCCCTCCGTGCTGGCGTCCATACCGGCCGAAGTTGCTGTTGCTGCTCTGACTCTCGCTTGTGATGCTGATCTGCTCTTCCTCTCGCTCGAGTTGCTACTTTTGCTCTTGTTGTCGCTCGTGCTGCTGATGCTCATACACGGGCTTCTGTAACTACCTGAGTTGCTGCTCAGTCTCTCGTTCGCACTGCTGCTCCGGGAGCCGTTGTTCTGGTTGCTATCTGCTAGTGCATTCCCTGTCAAGCGACTGTTGACTTAGATCACTACTTTTTCTGCTACTGGTGCTCGAGCGGCCTAAACTGCCTATAAAGTGCTTCTTTGCTACTGGTAGGTTCAGTTTTGACAGTAAAATTTAGCTTCAATAGTAAAATTAAGTTTCAACGGTAACATTCAGTTTCGACAGCAAAATTCAGTTTCGACAATAATATTCAGTTTCGACAGTATTTACATCATCCGTTGGAGTTAGGTGTTTTTTGGTGATGTAAATGTTACATCTAGGACTTTTTCGTAATGTATTTTACATCATCTATTAGAGATTCTTTTAGAATCCCTCTTCAGATTAACGATGTTTGTCTTGTACTGCTTCAGCCTCGATGTCGTACACCTCGCCAGCGCTGCTCCAATGACCGAACCATCCATCACAATAGAGTAGTACCCTCGATGTCGTCTATAGACGCCTCAGATCTTCTTCCACACCTCCCACAGCCACCTCCACTGCAACATCTTCAGCGACCAACCCAATGATGCCGAGGTCGACACGGCTACGCCAAAGAGGTTGTACACTTGTCACATCACTTATTACTCTACATTCATGTCGATAACTTAAGGCTCTTTTGGTTCAAAGGAAAAAGTGAAGGAAAAACATAGCAATAGAAATTTTTCCTATGGTCCTCTACTATTCAATTATTCATACATTTGGGTTAAAGGAATGGAGCAAAACAAAGTTGAAGTATTTTTCCTTTCGTGTCTGTTTCAAAGGAAAAACATAGAAATTTTAACATACACCTAACTTACTTTTGAAAATCCTATGCTTGAAAACAAGACTAAGTGCATTTGTGGCATAATAACATTGTACATGTTTTCATGTGGTTTCACTTTAGTTTGGCCATGTTTCTTTGCATTCATACGCTCTTCCGATCCATGTTGACATAAATCATGTGTTTACAAATGCTTTGTTTTCCACGTGCATTCCTATCCTATTCCGGTGTTTTTCTTATCCCTGCGGTTTTAGAACCCAGCAAGCCAGAGGAGCCCTTACAGAGTTACTTCAGTTACAGATAGGTGTTGCAGAAAACTTTGTATGGTTTGTCCTGCTCTTGTCGTGCTGTCGTCTGGACTCTTGTCGCTCGATTGATTCTCCAGGAATTGTTGTATCAGCAATCTGCACCGTCGAGTGGTATGCTTAGGCAATATTAGATTACCCTCTTTGTCTTTTTGGTATGAATATGGCATGGCAGATCGAGAACATCCTGGCCCGACTGATCTTTCTTCTTCCTCAGAACCCAATTCTCCTTGGCTTTCCCCTTGTTCTTGGCTTGTCTGGCTAGAGTTGTGGCTTCAGCCTGGGCCGATCCATCAGCTTTGCATTTCTGCTTCCGATTGGGGTTGTTGTTTCCAGGACCGGGCTCACTGGTCTTTTATTTACCGTTACGGAGACGGTCTTATTCTTCACCATTCGCATACCGAGTGGCGATCTCCATCATTCGGTTGGTGGTCAAGGGCCCTGACCGGCCGAATTTCTGGATGAGCTCTCGATACTTCACTCCCGCCTAGAAGGAGTGGAAAACTTGGCGTTCCGTGATGTTCTCAACCACATGATGCAGAGTTGTCCAACGCTGAATGTACTCTCTCAAGGTTTCATTCTATTTCTGCACACAATTTTGCAACTCAGATAGTCCAGCAGGCGTTTGGACGTGCCCTCGAATGTTTTGATGAACACTCAAGCCAAATCCTCCCAACAGTAGATGCTAGCGGGAGTGAGCTGGTTGAGCTAGGCCCGGGTTGACCCTTCCAGCATCAAAGGCAAATGCTTCATAGCCAGATAATCGTTGCCCCCTCCAATCTAAGCAGCCTCTTGGTAATCCTCTAGCCACGTCTCCGGCTTGGACTCATCGGTGAACTTACTCACTCTAGTCACCAATCTGAAGTTGGGGGGAAGCTCTGCAACCCTGATTGCTCTGCTGAAACAGTCGGGTCTAGAGACGAAGGCTCCACTTCCACTCGAACGATCGCTATCCATGCTTTCTCTATGAGTTCTGCCTTTGTTGACCAGTTTCTAAGAAAGAAAGGATCTCGTGTTGAACCGTGGGTCATGGAGGTCGAATGGTTCTCTCTAGTGATAACCATCACCATGCCAGGGAGGGCTAGCCCTCTGATCATTATTGTAAGGACGCCTGTCATCGTATGCTCTAGGCGCGTAAGAGCCATCCCGCGGAGGTGGCATCGGCATGTGGCGATGATCATCTTGATGCCGTGGAGGCATGTATCGATCGCGAACTTGCTCCGAGTGCTGATCTCAGTTATCTCGCCGCTGAGGCGAATGTCTGTTTCTTCACTGGGCCATCGGGCTATGGGCCGACTGGACGGTGTCAGCCCGGATGGATCTGTTGTGAATCCTATTGTGCGACTGGGACACTACTGAATTCTGCTCTTAAGCCACCTTGAGCAAGGCCCAGATCTACCGTAGGCCTTCTCCTGCCTCGGGGCGAGATGGATGGATGGAATCTGTTATCCGAGTGGCCGCTGCCAAACTCTGAATAGAAGTGCGGAATACTTGGTAGTTTTGCTACGGGTTACCCGAGAACAACTACCACTACTGGGCTAATGTTGCTGATGGGCCCGATTGTCAAGTGACTTTTGGAGCGCCTCCAGACGATTGCGCTCAACCAAGTTGGCCTAGCGTGCGGCTTCTAAGGCTTGAGCCTCAGGAGTTGTCTGAATGATGGGCGTCCGGAGGGCATGCTCATTTTTATGATGCAGTTCCTCCCTCTGCTGTTGAGTGAGAGGTTGGCGGAAGTACTCATCATCGCGACGACCCCCGCCGCCGTCGATGTTGTCATGCGATGGGCCGTCGACTCCCGCTCCACCATGGGCATACCCAGGCGAGCTGTGCTGGGAATCGGCCATCAACACCTCCTTAGCGGGATCGCTGCTCTCGCACTCAGGTACGTCTTTCGTGTCCTCATGTAAGGAGGCAAACAAATCGAGGATGTGTTCATCGGGCTCGATCACCGTGCTTTGTGAGGCCACAACCTGAAGGGCCACCGCGTGCTTGATCCACCGCTGAAGCTGCGAGCGTTCGGAATGCTTGCGACGGTGGCTGGTGGAGCGAGGAGGTGCCGACTGGTATGGGACCGATGGTTCTCGAAGAAGAATGCCGAAGGTACTCGCGTGGAAGTGCGCTGCATCGCGGATGGGGAACGCCTCGACATCCAGCGGGGCTTCCTGAAGCCACGCTAAACCGTCAGCGACGAAGCTGAGGACGCTGAAACGGATCTCACCGCCCAGAGTCAGTCCGCCACCAGAAACCATGGTGATGGTGGGAAATTGCAACTATGCCGGAAGTCGCTAGATGCCTGCCCCACAGTGGGCGCCAACTGCCGTAGGTATAAGTCCGACAGTAGTGTGTAGGGGCATGAATTAGAGGGTAGAGCCTAGCTACAGTGCAGGTGTTACACTCGGATTTACGAGTTTAGGCCCCTCACGGTGGATGTAATAGCCCTACATCTTGGTGCTCTGGAGATGTTTATTGAGTGTATGGATTACAGAAGACGCGGACCCTTGTTATGGAGCTGAGGGGTGGCTTATATAGAGTATGCCAGGCCCCCATTAATGCCGCCATAACCAAGGGTTAAATAAAGGGTTTAAGGGTGCCAATTATTTGTAAAGGGCGCACTAAGTACACTTGATGCACACTATAAAAAAAGACACATCCATGACATTTTGGGCCGAATGAAAAAAAATTATGTCATGCTTATGACACTTCTATGACAATAATTGTGACAAAACCCGATATCATCATAGATGTGGTGGGCTCCTACTTCTATGACAAAAAATCATGACAGAGAATGGGGTTTTCATCCTGGACGGGCCGGAGACGCACATGCATGACATTGGTTGGGCCGTCCATGACGGAAAAAATCATGGTAGAAGCGAGGGCAAGGAAAATTTCACGGAGTTCCCGGTTACGGTGGGTGGTCGGGGCCGAGCGATGCATGGAGGGATTGCGCATTTCTCTCATACATGTACGCGCATGTGTGCGATGTGTTGGGCTCTAACTGAACCCAAGCAAGGTGTTCGCTTACTGAACCCGAGCGATTGCATTAGCTACGTTACTGAACCTGAGTGGTCGATCAATCCCTGACTATTAACTGAACCCGATCGAGGGATTCCTTCGCTACTGCTGCTAACTGAAGACGATCAAACTTGTTGCCTCTTGATGAACAATGAGCGTTGTTGGGGGTTGGATGAACAGTTTCTGGTGGGGGTTGGATGAACAGGACCCTGTGGTAGTAGAGGTCGTTGCCGCTAGATGAATATGACCCCGATCGAGAGGAGGCCGCCACACACCCGAGCCAGTTGGGGGTGGATGAACAGGACCCCGTGGAGGGCTAGTTGAACAGGACCCCGTGTGGAGGGCTAGTTGAACAGTAGCCGGTGGAGGCTGGATGAACAGGACCCCGTGGTGAACAGTAGCTGGTGGAGGCTGGAGGAAGTCGATGGTGGATGAACAATAGCATGTGGAGGCTGGAGGAAGTCCATAGTGGATGAATAGTAGCCCATGGAGGTTGGAGCGAGGCAGTAGACGGTGGATGAACAGTAGCCCATGGAGTCCCGTTTTGCGGTACGCCACACCCCTCTCGATGAACAGGACCCCCGTTTCGACTGTAGGCGCTCCAACACAAGTCTGTTTCCACCGTTTTGCGGTACACCACACCCCCCGATCAACATCACCCCGTTTCGACCATAGGCACTCGAACACAAGTCTGTTTCCTCCATTTTGCGGTACGACAAACCCCATTTCGGCCACTCCATCCAAGCCGGTTGGCTCCTGATGAACACGACGCATTCCGACCCAGTCTGTTGCCTCCCAATGAACACGATGTTGTTTATCCATTCTGACCCAGTTGGTTGGCTGCTGATGAACAAGACAACATCGCTGTATGTGTTTGTGACCCCGCCCGTAAGTACGTACATAGTCGTATTTACTTTCTTGCAGCGTGGTTGTACAAACGTGTACACGATATAGATGACACTGCCTGAACAGCTACCGCTCCTTACTAGGCCACGGTTTATCATGGCAGAAAGACGGATGACCAGTATGTACATACACGTTTGCGACCAGAATGACAACGCTACGTACGCTTCGACCGGGTGGGTCCTGGCTGTTAGGGAGGATAAGGAGGCACTTCCTCGCGTGCGAAGATATTGATGGTGGGTCTGAGCTGACAGGGGGAGGATTCTTTTTTTTGCACGTAATAAGGAGGCACTTCCTTGCGTGCGAAGATATAGCTGGTGGGTCCATCTGTCAGCCTCACCGCGTACAGTCCTCTTTTGATGGCTGTCGTTCGTTGACCACATAGATGATATGTCTCCGTCGTATCTATAATTTTTAATTGTTCCATGCAAATACTCTACAACTTTTACATACTTTTGGCAACTTTTTATACTACTTTTGGGACTAACATATTGATCCAGTGCCCAGTGCCAGTTCATGTTTGTTGCATGTTTTTTGTTTCGTAGAAAATCCATATCAAACGGAGTCCAAACGGGACAAAAACGGACGGAGAATATTTATGAGTTTTTGGAAGAAGAATCAACGTGAGACGATGCTCGAGGGGCCCACGAGGCAGGGGGGTGCGCCCCTGACCCTCGTGGACACCCCGTAAGGCGGTTGTTGCCCTTCTTTCACTGCAAGAAAGCTAATATCCGGAAACAAATCATGTTGAAAGTTTCAATACAATCGGAGTTACGAATCTCCGGGAATATAAGAAACGATGAAAGGGCAAAATCAGAAACGCAGAAACAGACACAGATAGAGAGACAGAACCAATCTCGGAGGGGCTCTCGCCCCTCCCCCGCCATGGAGACCATGGACCGGAGGGGAAACCCTTCTCCCATCTAGGGAGAAGGTCAAGGAAGAAGAAGAAGAAGAAGAAGGGGGGCTCTCTCCCCCTCTCTCCTAGTGGCGCCGGAACGCCGCCGGGGCCATCATCATCACCATGATCTACACCAACACCTCCGCCATCTTCACCAACATCTCCATCACATTCCCCCATCTATCTACAACGGTCCACTCTCCCACAACCCGTTGTACCCTCTACTTGAACATGGTGCTTTATGCTTCATATTATTATCCAATGATGTGTTGCCATCCTATGATGTCTAAGTAGATTTTCGTTGTCCTTTCGGTAATTGGTGAATTGCTATGATTGGTTTAATTTGCTTGTGGTTATGTTGCCGTCCTTTGGTGCCCATCATATGAGCGTGCCCGTGGATCACACCATAGGGTTAGTTGTATGTTGATAGGACTATGTATTGGAGGGCAAGAGTGACAGAAGCTTATACCTAGCATAGAAATTGATGCATACGGGATTGAAGGGGGACCAATATATCTTAATGCTATGGTTGAGTTTTACCTTAATGAACATTAGTAGTTGCGAATGCTTTCTAATAGTTCCAATCATAAGTGCATAGAATTCAAGTCAGGGATGGCATGCTAGCAGTGGCCTCTCCCACATGAAACTTGCTATCGGTCTAGTAAAGCAGTCAATTACTTAGGGACAATTTCACAACTCCTACCACCACTTTTCCACACTCGCTATACTAACTTTATTGCATCTTTATCTAAACAGCCCCTAGTTTATATTTACGTGCTCTTTATATTCTTGCAAATCTATCCAACAACACCTACAAAGTACTTCTAGTTCCATACTTGTTCTAGGTAAAGCGAACATTAAGCGTGCGTAGAGTTGTATCGGTGGCCGATAGAACTTGAGGGAATATTTATTCTACCTTTAGCTCCTCGTTGGGTTCGACACTCTTACTTATCGAAAGAGGCTACAATTGACCCCCTATACTTGTGGGTTATCAAGAACTTTTTCTGGGGCCGTTG
Organism: Triticum aestivum; assembly: GCF_018294505.1. Classification (NCBI taxonomy): domain Eukaryota; kingdom Viridiplantae; phylum Streptophyta; class Magnoliopsida; order Poales; family Poaceae; genus Triticum; species Triticum aestivum. The sequence goes on from NC_057801.1 coordinate 733,620,805, forward strand.
CCGGGGAGTTATAGCGTGGGGTGAATATTCTCGTGTGTGCTTGTTTGCTTTATCACTAAGTAGTTTTTATTTTCTGTTCTAAGTTTGTCTCTATCTTTAGTTATGGATATGTAACACGAAATACCAAAAAAAAGGTTTACTTGCTACTCATGGAGATGGGGAACCTCCTAAAACCCTCGATGCTCATTATGTGAAAGATATTACGTACTACTTGATAATCCTGAGAAAACCCCATTCAATTATGTTATGGGAGACACGTTGGATCAATGTGAATACTTTAGGGATTATCGCTTGACACAGAAAGGGAAAGTATTATGGGATCAAATTTATATGTTGTATTGGTATGCTAGGCAACTATGCTTGACATATGATTATACTTGTTGATCTAGGATGGAGGCTCCACACCTTCCCTTTTCATGCAAATTTAATGATAATGAAACCTTAGCTTCTTATGCTAATGGTATATATGATTACTATGATGTGGAACAAATAGAAGAATTCGTTGCTTTTATGGGTGCTTATGAAATTGAATCTTTGTTTAAAGAGTGTGAAAATCTTGATGATGCTGTTTACATACCTGAAAATTTTGCTATACTTAAATATTGCTATGAGAATTATGAATTCAATTCCGATATTGATGATTTTATTGAGAGAGTCTCCGCTGTCCAAGAAGAGACTAATATTTTGCAGGAGTATATGGGAGAAGGAATTGATGAAACTGTGGGCTCATTGGATGAAAAAGATGATGAGGAGAGCGAAGAACAAAAGGAGGAAGAGCGGATTAGCTACCCGTTCCCACCTTCTAATGAGATTAACTCTTCAACTCATACATTGTTTAATTTCCCTTCGTGCTTACCGAAGGATGATTGCTATAATGATTGTTATGATCCCGTTGATTCTTTTAAAATATCCCTTTTTGGTGATGCTTGCTATGCTTGTGGCAAAGATGCCAATATGAATTATGCTTATGGAGATGAATTTGCTATAGTTCCTTATGTTAAACATGAAATTGTTTCTATTGCACCCACGCATGATAATCCTATTATCTTTTTGAATTCTCCAAACTACACTATATGGAGAAGTTTGTGCTTATTAAGGATTATATTGATGGGTTGCGTTTTATTACTACACATGATGATTTTGATAGATATAATATGCATGTGCTTGCTGATCCTACTTGCAATTATTATGAGAGAGGAACTATATCTCCACCTCTCCATGTTTCCAATATGATAAAATTGCAAGAAACTATTTATACTATGCATTGGCCTTTACTATGTGTGCATGAATTGTTCTTTTATGACATGCCGATGCATAGGAAGAGAGTTAGACTTTGTTGTTGCATGATATATGTTACTTTGTGCTCACTACTAAATCACAAATCATTGTTAATTAAAATTGGCTTTGATATACCTTGGGATCCGGGTGGATCCATTACTTGAGCACTATATGCCTAGCTTAATGGCTTTAAAGAAAGCGCTACCAGGGAGACAACCCGGAAGTTTTAGAGAGTCATTTATTTCTGTTTTGTGCTTTTATAAAGTTTATATAATAAAAATAATGTTCCAAGGTTTGCCTTTAGGATGTTTACAATGCTTGTTGGTTTGTGCGGTGTAGGACAGAAACTTTGGCTGTAGTGCGCGAATTTACATTTTTTACTGGAACGTCAAACGGTTCAGAAACTTTTTGCACTATCTTTATATACAAATATTTTATTTTTCCTAATTTTGGCTGAATTTTTGGATTACCATAAATATGGTGAATGTTCAGATTACTACATACTGTCCTGTTTAAGACATATTCTGTTTTTGATGCATAGTTTGCTAGTTTTGATGAAATTATCGATTTCTATCAGTGGATTAAGCCATGAAAAAGTTATATTACAGTAGCTACAATGAAAAAAAATATGAATTGGTTTGCAACAGTACTTAGGGTAGTGATTTGCTTTATTATACTAACGGATCTTACCGAGTTTTCTGTTGAGTTTTGTGTGGATGAAGTGTTCGAAGATCGAGGAGGTATCGATATGAGGAAAAGGAGGAGAGGCAAAAGCTCAAGCTTGGGGATTCCCAAGGCACACCAAGTGAATATTCAAGGAGACTCAAGCATCTAAGCTTGGGGATGCCCCGGAAGGCATCCCATCTTTCTTCAACAAGTATCGATATGTTTTTGGATTCGTTTCGTTCATGCGATATGTGCAAGTCTTGGAGCGTCTTTTGCATTTAGTTTTCACTTTTATTTTATGCACCATGCTGGTATGAGATAGTCCATGGTTGATTTATAGAATGCTCATTGCACTTCACTTAAATCTTTTGAGTATGGCTTTATAGAATGCTTCATGTGCTTCACTTGTATCATTTGAAGTTTGGATTGCCTGTTTCTCTTCACATAGAAAACCGCCATTTGTAGAATGCTCTTTTGCTTCACTTATATTTGTTGGGGCATGGGAATATCTTTTGTAGAAAGAATTAAACTCTCTTGCTTCACTTATATCTATTTAGAGAGATGACAGGAATTGGTCATTCACATGGTTAGTCATAAAATCCTACATAGAACTTGTAGATCACTAAATATGATATGTTTGATTCCTTGCAATAGTTTCGCGATATAGAGATTATAATATGTGGGAGGTTCTAGTAAATGGTTGTGTTTAGTAAGAATATTGGTGTTAAGGTTTGTGATTCCCGAAGCATGCACGTATGGTCTCCTAACTATGTAACCAAATTGGCGTGCATTGTATTTTCATTGTTTATCTTTGCGTGAAGGTCAGGGGCACGCCATGGTTAACTCCTACCAAACTCCCCCCTAGGATTATGTGTAGTAGTACTTTTCTTCGAGGGCCAATAAACTTTTGCAATAAGTATATGAGTTCTTTATGACTAGTGTGAGTCCATGGATTATACACACTCTTACCTTTTCATAATTTTCTAGCCTCTACGGTACCGTGCATTGCCCTTTCTCACCTCAAGAGTTGGTGCAAACTTCGCCGGTGCATCCAAACCCCGTGATACGATACGCTCTATCACACATAAGCATCCTTATATCTTCCTCAAAACTGCCACCATACCTACCTATCATGGCATTTCCATAGCCATCCCGAGATATATTGCCATGCAACTTCCATCATCATCATCATATACATGACTTGAGCATTCATTGTCATATTGCTTTGCATGATTGTAAGATAGCTAGCATGATGTTTTCATGGCTTGTCTGTTTTTTGATTTCGTTGCTACGCTAGATCATTGCACATCCTGATACACCACCGGAGGCATTCATATAGAGTCATATTTTTGTTCTAGTATCGAGTTGTAATATTGAGTTGTAAGTAAATAAAAGTGTGATGATCATCATTATTAGAGCATTGCCCTAGTGAGGAAAGGATGATGGAAGCAATGATTCCCTCACAAGTTGGGATGAGTCTCTGGACTTTATGAGAAATAAAAGAGGCCAAAGAAGCCCAAATAAAAAAAGAGGCCAAAGAAGCCCACCAAAAAATAAAAAAAATAAAAAAAATAAAAAAATGAGAGAAAAAGAGAGAAGGGGCAATGTTACTATCCTTTTACCACACTTGTGCTTCAGAGTAGCACCATGTTCTTCATATAGAGAGTCTCTTGAGTTATCACTTTCATATACTAGTGGGAATTTTCATTATAGAACTTGGCTTGTATATTCCGATGATGGGCTTCCTCAAATTCCCGAGGTCTTCATGAGCAAGCAAGTTGGACGCACACCCACTTAGTTTTAGTTTGAGCTTTCACACACTTATAGCTCCAGTGCATCCGTTGCATGGCAATCCCTACTCCTCGCAATTGACATCAATTGATGGGCATCTCCATAGCCCATTGATTAGCCGCGTCGATGTGAGACTTTCTCCTGTTTTGTCTTCTCCACACAACCTCCACCATCATACTCTATTCCACCTGTAGTGCTATATCCATGGCTTGCGCTCATGTATTGCGTGAGGGTTGAAAAAGCTGAAGCGCGTTAAAAAGTATGAACCAATTGCTTGGCTGACACGGGGATGGGCATGAGGGGTACCTTGTGTTAAGAAAAGGGAGAATACAAGACTATATGATTTTGTAGGGATAGTGTTCTTTAGCATTGATATTTTGAAAGACATGATTGTTTGTTGGGATGCCTGAGTATTAAATTCTTTTATGTCAAATGATAGACTATTGCTATGAACCACTCGTGTCTTAATATTCATGCCATTATTAGATTACATGATCAAGATTATTCTAGGTAGCATTCCACATCAAAAAATATCTTTTTTATCATTTACCTACTCGAGGACGAGCAAGAATTAAGCTTGGGGATGCTGATACGTCTCCGTCGTATCTATAATTTTTCATTGTTCCATGCCAATACTCTACAACTTTTACATACTATTGGCAACTTTTTATACTATTTTTGGGACTAACATATTGATCGAGTGCCCAGTGCCAGTTCCTGTTTGTTGCATGTTTTTTTCCACAGAAAACCCATATCAAACGGAGTCCAAATGGGGTAAAAATGAACGGAGAATATTTTGGAAGATTCATGAATTTTGGGAAGAAGAATCAACGCGAGACGATGCTCAAGGGGCCCACAAGGCAGGGAGCACGCCCCAGGGGGTGGGCGCGTCCCTGACCCTCATGGACACCCCGTAAGGCGGTTGTTGCCCTTCTTTGGCCGCAACAAAGCTAATATCCGGAAACAAATCGTGTTGAAATTTTCAATCCAATCGGAGTTACGGATCTCCGGGAATATAAGAAATGGTGAAAGGGTAGAATCAGAAACGCAGAAACAAAGAGAGACAGAGAGACAGAACCAATCTCGGAAGGACTCTCGCCCCTCCCACACCATGGAGACCATGGACCAGAGGGGAAACCCTTCTCCCATCTAGGGAGAAGGTCAAGGAAGAAGAAGAAGAAGGGGGGCTCTCTCCCCCTCTCCCCCGGTGGCGCCGGAGCGCCACCGGGGCCATCATCATCGTCGTGATCTACACCAACACCTCCGTCATCTTCACCAACATCTCCATCACCTTCCCCCATCTATCTACAGTGGTCCGCTCTCCCGCAACCTGCTGTACCCTCTACTTGAACATGGTGCTTTATGCTTCATATTATTATCCAATGATGTGTTGCCATCCTATGATGTCTGAGTAGATTTTCGTTGTCCTTTAGGTAATTGGTGAATTGCTATGATTGGTTTAATTTGCTTGTGGTTATGTTGCTATCCTTTGGTGCCCAACACATGAGCATGTGTGCGGATCACACCATAGGGTTAGTTGTATGTTGATAGGACTATGTATTGGAGGGCAAGAGTGATAGAAGTGTATACCTAGCATAGAAATTGATGCATATGGGATTGAAGGGGGACCAATATATCTTAATGCTATGGTTGGGTTTTACCTTAATGAATGTTAGTAGTCGCGGATGCTTGCTAATAGTTCTAATCATAAGTGCATAGAATTCCAAGTCAGGGATGGCATGCTAGCAGTGGCCTCTCCCACATAAAACTTGCTATTGGTCTAGTAAAGTAGTCAATTACTTAGGGACAATTTCACAACTCCTACCACCACTTTTCCACACTCGCTATACTAACTTTATTGCATCTTTATCTAAACAGCCGCTAGTTTATATTTACGTGCTCTTTATATTCTTACAAATCTATCCAATAACACCTACAAAGTACTTCTAGTTTCATACTTGTTCTAGGTAAAGCGAACATTAAGCGTGCATAGAGTTGTATCGGTGGTCGATAGAACTTGAGGGAATATTTGTTCTACCTTTAGCTCCTTGTTGGGTTCGACACTCTTACTTATCGAAAGAGGCTACAATTGATCCCCTATACTTGCGGGTTATTAGTTGACCATGTCGTGCGGACAACAATAGGCGATGGATGACGGTGAGGCAAGGAACGACGCGGAGCCTGGGAACATGCGGCGGGTGGTACGAGGGTTGACTGGTTCGGCTATGGTGTGAGGCTGTCGTCGCCGCAGAATAACAGGGGGTGTGGGTGAGTAGAGGGATGGCCTGGTCAGCAGTGGGAGTAGTAGGGGCGGTGAGGCCTTCGCGGCAGCACAGCCGGCCACGGGAGGCAGGAGCCCGTGATGGTTTGGATGGCTGGAGCAAGAAAATCAGAGGTTGAAGAAGCATGACGACCGTTGGATGTTAACAATCCAACGGTCACTAGTGATAGAATCGTTTGTTGACTAAGTTGACAAAGCCCTGAGTACGCGTCAACTTAGTAGGGCCACAAGTCAACCTACAAATCTGGTGGGCCCCAGTTGTCATGGGGAGCACTCGTTATTTTTCGCTTAATAAGGAGGCACTTCCTTCCGTGCCAAGATATAGCTGGTGGGTCCCAGCTCTCATTGGGATGATTAATTCTTTTTGGCATAATAAGGAGGTACTTGCTTGTGTGCGGCCATGGACCATGTGGGTCCCAATTGTCAGCCTCTCCATGTCACTACAAAAAAATACACTTCCGTGATGATACGTGTTTGTCACAGTAGGTCGCGTTTTTTGTCATGCGTGTACATCCATGACGATTTTATGACAGAATCAAGATAGTCATACCTGTGCTGTCATAGAAGTGTTCCATGACATTACCAAAATTATCATCACGGAAGTGTCCACTTCCATGACGATAAATCGCGCGTCACAGAAGTGCTTTCGTCAAGGGTGACCGACACGTGGCATCCACCGTAACGGAATGTTGTTAAGCTATCGGGTCGGGTTTGGATCTGAGAACCCGTTAACAGCCCCGACCAATGGGGATTTTTCACGTGTAAAATCATCATTGGCTGGAGGAAACACGTGTCGGCTCACCATTGGGACAGATGTCATCCGCTCATTGGACCGAAGGCACCTATGATACGGTGACACATGGCACGACCCAACAGAGGCCCATTCCTGTGAAAAGGCCGGCCCGTTTGACTTGGTCAAAAGGTGGCGGGCCGGCCCACGGGAAGCCTGTTAACGGCCTGTTTGCATATAGCCCATTTGCAGCCTGCTAACCCAGGGCCCGTTACGCCCTATCCGAATTAGGCCCAGTAGCGTCATCTGGGCCGTCAATATGATTCAGCCCGTTTTAACTTCCGGCCCATGTGTAGCCCGTGACTTCTTTCGGCCCATATGAGGACCTTTGTAACTCTTGGCCCATTAACGGCCCATGGTGAAACTGGCCCGTAATGAACAGTGTATCACTTTATACCCATTAACGGCCCGTTATTCCATTGGGCCGTTTCCAGCCCAAGTTATCTTTTGACCTTCTTAGGGCCCATTGATTCTTGGGCTCATTTGCAGCATTCGGTTACATACGGCCCGTTACTGTCATTTTCTGCTTGGGGGCCAAATTCAGCCCGTCGTTACAGTCGGCCCGTTTGCGGACCGTTAATACGTTGGGCCGTTTTCATGTCAAAAAAACCGGTGGGCTATTTTCATAGAGTTATCAAATACGGCCTATTAACGACCCGTTATGGTCCACGAATAGTACGACCCATGATTGGCGAAATGATGATACGCCCCATAGAAGGCCCATGGATCCTACGGCCCGTATGAGGCCCATGGATAGTACAACCTGTAGAAGGCCCATGGATCGTACATCCCGTAGAAGGCCCATGGACCCTAAGGCCCGTATAGAAGGCCAATGGATCCTATGGCCCGTATAGAAGGCCAATGGATCCTACGGCCAGACGAAGGCCCATGGATCATACGCCCTGTAGGAGGCCCATGGTTACAATAGTCCGTGTGTTGCCATGATTATTTTGGCCTAGTTACCAAAAATAGGCTATTGTGGCCACTAGAAAAAAATAGAAAAAGAATTGCAGTGACTACAAGCAAACAACAAAACAAGACAATAAGGAAATAAATAAGCAAGCAATTAATGCTAGCCTATTACCCCTATTACATATATTACATCCACTGGGCATCAAAGTTCACCACCAGTGCAAATATAGGGAACAAAGCAGCACATTACATACACTGGCCGTCAAAATGGGCCACCAGTGCAAATAAACGCGGCAGCAAAACAAGAGCATAACTAAAACAACTTCAGAAGAGCTCAAGAAATGTTATCCCGGGTATCCACCATGCTGACAATAAGCTTAGCAAGCTGATTAGCTTTGTCCTGTTTGGTGCTAAAATCCTCGAACGCTTTCTGTTGCACCAGAAAGTATGCATCTGAATGCTCCAGGGACTTCCGCAGTCCTTCCGCTTCTTGTCGCAGCACAACTGATCGATGTCTTTCAGCTTGTAGTCGAGACTCAAGAAACCGAACTGATTCAGATAGTGCGTTTTAATAGCTTCTGCAAGTGGTAGGGGCCAGTAACTCGAACACTAAACCAAGACAGGACTTTGGGGTTGTCTCGCTGTCTTCAAGATAGTCTTCCTTAGCTGTTTTATCAGCTTTGTTGGAGACCAACAAGGATGTGTCACTATCCTGAACCTTATCTGCATTACTTACTTTACCATTGCTTAATAAGGCACTCTTCCCCAATATTCTGTCAGCATTCTAAAAGAAGAAACAAGCAGACACATAACAAGTTTAGCATGTACTAGTATATGAAACTCATTTCGGTGAACCAGTTCAGTAGTAAGGTGAACAGGATTAAACTACCAAGTCTTCTATTGCCAAGTACTAGTACATAATAAAAGCATCAAACAAACATATATCTATGTCCTATGGTCACTGCATTGTCATGCCAAATAAAAATAGAGACACGGTTCAAATCATATCAGTTCAAGACAAAGCAGCAGTGAAAGAATACAAAGCGTGGGAAACTACACGACACAACAAGATTTCAGATGGGTACCACGGGTCTACATGTACAACAACACTATTGGCTCTGTTGTGATGCTAGTAATGTGCATGATATGAAAGTCAACTGTATACACAATTGAAATTGAAATCAACAGAGCTATTGATAAGAGCAAACCTATTAAAGAAACATGCGTGAACATACCTGCTGTGCCATTGGAGTTTTGATTGGATCCTTCAATTTAAAAATAAGTTTGTATGAGTAAATACAGTGATACAAGAACAAAGCAATCATAGTTAAAGAAGGTGCGCCTAAGCGAGCGCTTAAGCGCCTAGGCTCTAGGCATTGCCAAAACGCATTGCGCATAACTACACATAATCTGTGCATAACTGCGCATAAGCATGCGCTTTGGTCAGTAAAGCACAAGGCGGTGGCAAAACGCACAATTAACGCCTAGCGCTTTTTTGAACTATGATAGCAATGGAATCTTAAATTAGAACAGTTGTTCTTCAGGTTTAGGCACTTGTTCTACATGAACAGAGTACAGTAAGATGCAAGAATATAATACTTAAAAATAGAAAATGAGCTCATAGACCTTACCACATTCTTGGTTCGGGACCAGTACAGAACAAGGTGTTCCCAGTCATCGTCGAGTAAATGTGTCTCAGGAGAACATAAGGGAATTTGATGAGTTTCTTTGCCGGTGAAGTACGTTTTCTTCAGGTAATTCCGATACTGCCACCAAGCATTCTTGAAGATAGCAGAGGTGTTTGCACAGGTTACCTCATCCTGAGTTTCCAAATCGGTCCTTCTCTATAGAGAAAAATGGGAAAATTTGTTGTATTATAACCATCATGGAGGTAGGATGTATGGGACGAAGCAAAGTAAGTGCCATGAATAACATTACTTACAGATAACTCCTGGACAAACACCTGCAACTAGCATTTTTCCTTCATCTTCAGTATAATATTTCCAAGATGGGAAGATACGCACATACGATTTAACAACATCAAATGCGATAGATGCTAAACTACGACTAGCTGGTTGTGCTTCCTCCACAGGAATAGGCGTACTAACTGGTGGAGTTGGGGTTCACTGTGATAGTACTGGCCCTTTGGGCACTGGAGCTGCCTTACTAACTGCTCTTGTTTGGGAGCTCTATGGTGGAGATGGTGTTGTGTCAACAGGAACTGGGTTACTATCGGCTGGGGTTGGGGTTAGATTGGGTGAAGCTGGTTCTCTGTCCATTGCAGTAGGGGTACAATCCGCGAGAGTTTGGGTTATGTGTGGTAGGGCTGGTTCTTGTGCATGTACAACCGGGGTGCTATCTCCACCAAGAGGTAGCACTGTTTTATTTGAAGACCGTGTTTTTAGTCTGCTAGATACTGGCATCACCCGCTCCAATTCAAATGGCTGATAAACAGGAAACATAGTTGAATGTACAGACATTGTATGAGAGATAGATGCAATAGATAGTGTGGAAAAAAGAGGGCATGAAATAATTGACATGTATATTGTTTAACTAAAATGGATAGCATATCATAACATAATTCAAAGATATGATGAATAACTAAACAGGATCACATGACATAATTCACCTACATGTTATCTAAGTAATCATGATCGCATCATTTAATTCACATATGTGATTTATATGCTAAATAGAGGGCATTTGATATGATGTCTGAACTAAGAACATGGTGTTGAATATTGTGTATATGATGTCTAAACTATGCAATGCAAGACACCGTATGCATGATATGAGCGGTATAACCGTGCCAAGTTAGAGCATACACCTCAGTGGGGGAATAGGACTGGTCATTTGTCTCTGAATCCATCTCTGAGGAGCTATCGGGACCCAACAAGAGATCTGCTTCAACAGGTAGCACTGTCTGCTCTGAAGGCCTTGTTTTCACTCCAGATTTTTCCATCTCCCACCCAAATGGCTGATTCACAGGAAGAGTAGTTTAATGTACAAACATTGTCGACAAATGGAAATGTAATGAAGAAAAGGATGGGCAAGATATCATTCAAATATATGATGCCTGGTTAAACAGGATGGCATTGCACATTTCACATATATTATGGCTGGCTAAAAGACATGAGACTGCATAATTCCCATATATGATATAGAAACTAAACAGGTGGCATTACAGAACATGTCTAAACTAAGCAGATGGCATATATGATGTCAAAAGTAGGCACTGCAAGGCAACATATGCATGATATGACTAACATCATCATGCCAAGGTAGAGCAAACACTTTGGGGGGTAAATAGGAGTGGTCAGCAGCATCTGAATCCGCCTCAGAACAGATATCTTCCTCTGGATTACAATCTGGAGAGGGGTGGGGAGGGTTTGCCATTGAACCCACCATGGAGCAATGTCTGCATGACATTGTATTGCCGCGCAAAACTCTTCTCTTTTTCTCTACATGTTCAGCATGACTGTGTACAATATCTGACATGCATACGAAAAAAATATGGTGAGATTATGTAAGGAGAGCATGCAGAAATTTAGAGTGATGGTAACAACTAGTGTATCGACGTTTTTCCGTTGAACCAAAATAGCCCTAATGGATCGACGTGAATGTATAGTAATATGTGTTGCAACAAGTGTACAACCTCTTTGTCGTAGCCGTGTCGGCCTCAGCATCATTGGGTTGGTCACTGAAGCAGTTGAGGCAGAGGTGGCTGTCGGAGGTGTGGAGGAAGATCTGAGGAATCTGTAGAAGGCGTCCAGGGCACTGCTCTGTTGTGATGGATCGTTCTATTGTTGGAGAAGCTCCGGTGAGCCGTAAGACGTCAAGGTTGAAGCAGCACAAGACAGACATCGTCAATCTCAAGTGGGATCCTAATAGCATCTCCAGTAGATGATGTAAAATGGATGTAAAATTAACATCACCAAAAACCACCTGACTACAACAGATGAGGTAAAAACTGTTGACTCTGAACTTAACTGTCAAAACTAAAATTTACTGTGGAATCTGAATGCTACTGTCGAAACTGAATGCAATGGTAGCAGAGAGGCACTTGACATGTAGTTTAGGGAGGTCCTGCAGTTCATCTTCAACCTGCACGCCCCTGAGCCGCCAGCCACCACCGGCCGAACCGCCGGCCCCAGCGCCGCCTCGCCGCCTCGCCGCCCCGAAACAACTCGCCACCGCCGCCCCGCCAACCCTCTAGGCCCCCACCCTGAACCCTAAGATAGATAGTGGGGTACCTCTCCGGTGAGCCCCCGTCCCTGCTGCGGGTGGTTCTTCCTTAACTCCGGCGAGCCCCCCCCCCAACCCCTGAAAATCGACTGACCCAAAAGTTGATTCAGTCGACTGAAGTGTGGCTTAATCATAGTAGAGCAGCAGCACGAGCAAGGGGAAGAGGAGCAACAGCAGCTGGGCGAGCGAGTGATGGAGCGAGAGCCGGAGTAGCAGTAGCAGCAACACAAGCGAGCGAGCGAGAGCCAGAGTAGCAGCAGCAGATCCGGCTGGTATGGACGCCGCCGTGAAGGGGCCTCACACTGGGAGAGACCCACCATGGAGATGTCGCCCACGGCGCCGACTTCAAGGTAGCCGCTCCATGGGGGTGCGGGATGGAGCACCGTCGGCGCCAGGAGGTCGAGAAGAAGAAGGTGCGATGCGATGAGTGTACAACCTCTTTGGTGGCGCCGAGTAGGCCTCGGCTTCATCCGAGGAGTCGGTGAGGATGCTGCGGTTCCGATGGAGCAGGTTAAGGCGGCGCTGTGGGGATGGAGCAGCCGTGATAGACGAGGCGATCGTCGGAGCAGCTCCTTGGAGGTGGAGGACGGGGCGGCTGAACCGGCGGGACGGCGAGATGGACGACGGATCCTCATCCGGGGAGGTGGACGAGGGACATCGAGCTATTGCGGTGGACGATATCATCAGGGAAGAGGCTCCGGCTGGGCAGCGGTGACGTGGCAGACGGAGGAGGGTGGGGTTTCGCGGCTGGAGCGGAGGGGTTATGGCGCCATGGGATTTCGAATGGCGAAAAGGGGGCGATGGGAGGGGGTGAAGCATGACTTAGGGACGCGCTTGTCCAAAATGTAGGGTGTGTTACAAAAGTACCCCCCACCGATTTGAACTAGCGGCCCTTTCGGCTCAGGGTTAGAAGTGGGATTTCACCTGTCGGAATTTGGCAGCTGGAGGGAGTTTTCGCGCGCGTTGTAATTTCGGGATAGCAAGGCGTGGGTTGTGAAGGCGCCTGTTTTGAGAGCACGATATCTGAATTTTCGGGATATAACAAGACGCAGGTTGAATTTTAGGGACAAGCCTAACGTGTAGTAATATTGTACTTGTACGTACCAAATCAATTCACACTTCCCTCAACCAAAAAGAAAACGAAAAAAATAAAACTATTCACACCACACAAAGAGAGAGTCTTGCCCCGTTGTACTATACAAATGCTATTCAAAGCTACTCCCTCCTTCCATCTATATAGGGCCTAATGCGTTTTTCGATGCTAACTTTGACCAAATATTAGAGCAATGATATATGACATGCAACTTACACAAAGCACACTGTTAAATTCGTCTGTGAAAGGTTCTTTCAATGATATAATTTTCTCATTGTGCATGTCATGTACTATTAATCTTGTCAATAGTCAAAGGCGGTCTTAAAAATCTCATTACGCCCTATATAGATGGAAGGAGGGAGTATGAATCCATGTTATGTCCGATTAAATTTTTTTGCTTGCTGTATAATGCATGTAACCTACTCATACCAACATTTTAGTGCATTCCAAATGTCTATACTACTGCTGCAATTCGAACTAAATTTGAATTCGTTTCTCTATTTCAATAAGAATCTACAATCATGATTGTTGTCAACTTCAACCATCATAGTTTCCTTGCTATCCGCCAGATATAAATCGGACGGCCTATAATGCAGGATGGCAGGCACACCATCATCTACAACTCCGTTTTTTATAAGAGTAGAGATAAAATATATTAAATGTAGTATAACATGTTCATAACCACACCATGTGTATCACCGTTATATATATTCACACATGCGTCGGTTTAAAACACTATGATAAATTCTTCAAATATCCGAATTTGCTTTTTATAATGAAGTATATATGATCTCTATTCGTCTTTTACACCCACACAACCCTCTTATCTTTGTAGCTAGCACTAATTACTTTCTCTTGTGCATGCACACGCCCGCATCCCTCTCATCCTCCCTCAGCATTCTCTAGCTCCATCGCGCAAATTCGTCTTTTCACTTTAGGTCGTTCACCCACGGTGTGTGTAGGCCCCCCAGCTCCTTCTTTACGGCACACATCGATCGATATGCCTCTCTAGCCAGGTGTGCCTAGCACAAACACAAGCTTCCCCTCTTCTCTTGTCACCGTCCATGCCTCACTCCCACCACCCTTTTCATCATTCTCATACTCGCACACTCCTCCCCCCTCGATATAGTATGCCACTCGTACCACCTCCTACATGCATCCCTCTGTCTCTATCCTTCTCCTCATGCCTCATTTGCTTCTAACACACACATGCATGTATACCGATCGATCTCCCGACATATACCTAGATCGACTATAACTACCCCCCCATCGATCGACGTACCTCACAAGTTATGTCTCTCCTTTCTCTAACAAAGGGCGATTGATATTCCTATGTAGTTACGTCTGCTTACCATAGCCACATAGTCCCCCCTCATCTTTCGTGCATGCCTCCTGACCCGTCTCTCACACGCATGTGCACAGACAACAAGCAGCCATCTCCTCTCTTATTGATATTGTGGGTGTGCCCTCCGTCTGTCTAGCAAGCCTATCCCACCATTTGTTAGAAGCAACTCCACTACCACCCCCTCCAACATCTAGCTCTATCTCTCTCCCAACCTTATTCCTCTCCTGCACATATGCATGGATGCCGATCGATCTCCCTTAATACATGAGGCAGATCGATCTCCTTAATACATGAGGTAGGCCTCTCTCCTCCTCCACACATATACCAGCCATTGTACCTCTATAGTTAATTGGGCCTCCCTCTTCCCCCACCACACACCGATAGTCGAGCGTTGCAGGTAGGTATCCATGCCACAGAGACAAACTACGCATGTCCCCTCTCACGTTCCAATAGGCCAACCACTCTATATCTTTGACGTGGGCACACACAAATTCGATGGCACTCTTTATCGATCGCGCGCGCACACACACACACACATCATCCCTCTCTTCGATTCTATGGACACCTCAAGCCGATGATACCTCCACTCTCTTCTTGTGTATCGCCCCCTCTATATACATGTTATATCCAGGACTCTATTTCACACACATTGCATATGTTACATTTTTTGATTACCCCCCCCCCCCAAAAAAAACTCTCAAGAACCCACACACGATATCTCTCTAGGTTTGTATCTTTCTCACACAACCCCACGTAGGTGGTGTATGTATACAAGAAGAGAATAGGTGCACCGTGCACGTACTCACGCTTCGTGCCCAGCCACACCCGCGCGGGTACACGGTGGAGCTCATTTCTTTACGAAATGGCAGCCCACATGCTAATTTTAATGCCTGCAGCGGTTGTTTACCTAGGGAGGTCGTGTACCACGCATGCACGAAACAAAGTTCGACTTGACGCGTTGCCGCATTATTTTTAAATAAAGTTATAGCGCTCAATGGCACGTACACAGAATATAAAATGATTTTTATGGAGAAAAAGGTAGTCCGCTCACTATATACAGTGGAGCCTGCCTGCCTGGTTTGTCGCTCTTCAGAGTATCTCACACAAGGCTGCGGTGGCCTCTCTCTCACTCACCGTTGGTCACTGATCCGGCCGCATCCCGTCCGCCAGGGTAAAGGGAGTGCGGTGGCCTCTCTCTCCCTCTCACCGTTGGTCACTGATCCGGCCGCATCCCGTCCGCCGGTGCCGAGGCAGCACGTCCCGATCTGCGGTACACGCCGTTCTCTCTAACCACGCTCCGGCGCGGCAGGGCCTAGGCCACCTGCTCGCAGATTCCGCCCGCCTCCGCTCACCTAGTTACATCCCGACGACCTCCAGGTATCCCCTCCGGCATTGCTCCACTACCCGTCTTCCCACGTCGCTGCATGTGGATCTTCCATAGTTCTTTGCCCAAAACGTAGCTCGTCCGGCGTACTTTCCATATTGCATTCTTGTCCTCACACCGTTTTAGACAAACACAACCGTGTTGTTATCTTCCCTTAGGACAAGGAATATGCTTATTTTTTGTCGTCGCATGTGTCATCAACTGTTATTGGCCAGTAATTGTTTCCTTTCTACCTCTTTTTTGCAAACAGGGTTATCCATTTCACCTCGTTGCTATTGCGACCTTTTGGTGAACTGCACAAATCACTTTTTCTTAAGAGTGTTTTGTGCAGTTGTACTAAAATGTCACATGGGCAATGTCTCTACATTTCAGTGCGACCGCACAAAGGGAGATTGGTTTTGCTCTATCCTCCTCATCCAACTCCGAGCCTAATCTTCTCCAACTAGTTAGTCTTAAGAGAGACTGCAAAGGTGACCGACTTCTATTTGTGTGTTTATTGTTTCATCAGCAGTACTCTATTATCGTAATCACACTTAATATCTTTGGAACAGGGACGCTCCGCTCTTTTTTAGTGGAACTGCACAAAATGATCGAAATGTTGCATGCTCCAGAAAACAACTTTTTTCCCAACATGCCTTGTTGATTTAGACAGAGCTGGGGGGACGTTGTTGCCAATGAAAGCATGGATCAATTTTAATTTAACACCTTCTCACAACTCTGTTTTCATTTGTGATGTAATTATTAGCTATGATCTGCTAATAATTGACATGCATTAGCAAGGAAGTTAGTTTTTTATTGTTTTTGAAAGAGCATCGATGGCAAGACACGCGAAACAAAATGTGAAAACTCACACCATTGTACAATTTCATGTCGCTGGAAAATTATTTGTATAGTACTTCAATTATGTAAACAAATGATGGAAGCTTGATAGCATTGCCAGAAGCCTCTTCATCATCCGGGTCCAGGTGCGGCCGACAGCTGGGACCAAGCAGCTCGAATAGTATTTACGTTTTTGAGGCGTGAGCACTGCAGAGTTTTTCTTGGCGATGATTTCGTTGTTGTTCAGAGGAGAGCAGGGTATTAACTGGGCCGGCTGTGGCCCGTCTAGCCCAGGCCAAATATCCAGCCCAGATACTAATTTTTTTCAGATGAAAATGGCTACCCCAGCTATACGTCTTTTTGAGGAATACCCAGGCAAGGTCAACTTGTTATTCTCCGCCCCGCTGGGCTGCAAATCTTTCCTAGGAGGGATGCATTAGGCTTAACAGGAAAATGGGCTTTAAAAAATAATAAATGGGATGTAATTATAAAAACTGGGCAGTAACTATAAAAAAATGCACCAAACACGAAATTAGTTTATAAAATATTATTTATGGATTTTGAAAATCTTAAATTTTCATTGTTGCACGCGCAATGTTTCGTTGGATTTTTACGTAATACAAATTTATATTTAATCTGACTAGAAATTTCGGGATAAAAATATTTTGGATCCCATCAAAATGTGGGAAATTTTATTGAATTCTGTCTTCAACGGTTGGTTGAAATTATTAATCGTTGTCCTAGCTAGAAAATGGGTTGTACCTTTAACAAACTATAAATGGGCTGTTGTAAATTCCATTAGAATTCAAAAATGGGTTGTACATTCTTACAAAACGCAAATGGGCTATAAGTTCTCTGCCACACACTTGTGGGCCTACTAAGTGACGCGTCCCCTAAAAAAATAAGTTGACGCGTATGCAAGGCTTTGTCAACTTATTATAGTCAACACACGGGTCTAGCAGCAGTGGCCGTTGGATGTCTATCCAACGGATGTCGTGCTTCTTCTTCAATCTCGGATATTCTTAGCTTCGGCCTCCCAAAAAATGATTCCTCCCCCTGACATCTAGGGCGCACCGTTTTGGAGGCTGACCTGTGGGCCTACTAAGTTGGAGCGTACCAAGGGCTTTGTCAACTTTAGTCAATAATAAACGATTCTAGCTTCAGTGACAGTACGATGTCCATCCAACGGCCGTAGTGCTTCTTCAACTTCTGGTCTTGGTAGTCCAGCCGCCCAAAGCAGCGCCGGTCGTGCCGCCTGCTCCTGCCTCCCGTGGCCGGTTGTGCTGCTGCGGAGGCCTCACCGCCCCCATACTACTCCCACCGCTGGCCAGGCCATCCCTCCACTCACCCACACCCCGTGTTATTCTGCGGCGATGGCAGCCTCACACCACAGCCGAACCAGTGAACCCTCGTACTCCTCTCCGCGTGGGCTTCTACTGCTGCGTCTTTCCCGGCTCCGCGTCATCCCCTTCCTAGGCCTCGCCGTCGTCCATCGTCCTGGTGCTCTCGGCGCGGTGTGGTCAACATGGTAAACGACCGACTTCTATCGGAAGAGTACTGTACGTGGAGTGGCTGACAGCTGGGTCCACAGCGGCCGCAAGGAAGTGCCTCCTTATTACGCGCAAAATAGTTATTCCTCCACCTAACAACAGGCACCCACCGGACGGGCCACCTTATTTCACGAAGAAAATGTTTCCCCCCTGACTGCTGGGACCCACCGGACGGGCCACCGTATTTCACGAAAAAATCGTCCCCCCCGCTGTCAGCTCGGACCCACCGGAAGTGCCTCCTTATTACGCACAAAAAAATGAATACTCCCCCTGCTAGCTGGGACCCACCTTGGTGGGAGGCTGACTTGTGGGCCTACTAAGTTGACGGGGCGGAGGGATTTGTCAACTTAGTCAATATGAACGATTCTAGCTCCAGTGACCGTATGATGTCCATCCAACGGCCGTAGTGCTTCTTCAACCTCTGGTCTTCTTGCTCCAACTGCCAAAAGCAGCGCCGGTCGTGCCGCCTCCTCCTGCCTTCCGTGGCCGGCTGTGCTGCCGCGGAGGCCTCACCGCCCCTACTATTCCCACCGTTGGCTAGGCCCTGCGGCGACGGTAGCCTCACACCGCAGCCGAACGAGTGAACCCTCATACTCCTCTCCATGTGGGCATCCACTGCCGCGTCTTCATCGGCTCCGAGTCGTCCCCTTCCTAGGCCTCGCCGTCGTCCACCGCCCTGGTGCTCTCGGCGCGGCCTGGTCAACATGGTCAAGGAACGACTTCCATCGGACATGGACTGTACGTGGAGAGGTTGACAGCTGGGTCCACGGCCGCAGCAAGGAAGTGCCTCCTTATTATGTGGAAAATAATGATTCCTCCACCTGGCAGCAGGGACCCACCGGATGGGCCACCGTATTTCGTGAAAAAAAATGTTCCCCCCTGACTGCTGGGACCCACCAGCTACACCTTCGCATGCAAGGAAGTGCGTCCGGGCAAAAAAAATGATTCGCCCCCTGACTGCTGGGACCCACCAGCTACATCTTCGCAGGCAAGGAAGTGCCTGACAGTCGGGACCCACCTGGTCGAAGCGTACGTAGCATTGTCATTCTGGTCGTGAACGTGCACATACATATATACTGGTGGATGTAGAGGCGCGCACATGTCGTAGTAGAGGCGCGCACGTAGCATGTACACGTACGTACAGCGGCCAGGGTGCAAGAAAGAAAATACGGCCACGTACGTACATACGGGCAGGGTCTCAAACGCCTACTCACGCATATGTACGGACAGGGCTTGTGTACATGGCTGGGTCGGAACGGAGAAACAACGTCGTCGTCGTGTTCATGGGGAGCCAACCGGCTGGGTCGGAACGGAATGCGTGGTCGTGTTCATCGGGAGGGCTTGGACCGAACATGCAATGGAAACGAGGCTTGGCGTACCACATAACGGAGTAAACGGACCTCCTATGTTCGGAACGGGGTCCTGTTGATTGGGAGGGGTGTGGCGTACCGCAAAATGGAGGAAACGGACCTCCTACGGTCGAAACGAGGGTCCTATTGAGAAGATAATAGACAGCATCAATGCACCTGGTCCACTCACTTGTTCAAGAGCAACACAGCTAACTAATTTCTGTGGGCATTTTGCATTCGTCTCAATCTCTGAACCCAAGAAAGTTGTTGAAGCCTACATGGAACCTGAATGGATTCAAGCTATGCAAGAAGAGCTTCAACAGTTCGAGCTGAAGAATGTGTGGGAATTGGTCAAGCATCCTGATCCTCGAAAGCACAATATCATTGGCACCAAATGGATATATCGCAACAAGCAAGATGAGCATGGTCAAGTTATCAGAAACAAGGCTCGTCTCGTTGCTCAAGGATACACTCAAGTGGAAGGGATTAACTTTGATGAAACATTTGCTCCGATGGCTAGGCTTGAAGCCATTTGCATACTGCTAGCCTATGCAAATCATCATAACATCCTTCTATATCAAATGGATGTGAAGAGTGCCTTTCTAAATGCAAAGATTGAAGAAGAAGTATATGTTGCACAACCTCCTGGATTTGAAGATCCAAAACATCCTGATATGGTATACAAGCTCAACAAGGCACTGTATGGTCTCAAACAAGCCCCTCGTGCTTGGTATGACACACTCAAAGACTTCCTGAAGAGCAAAGGCTTCAAACCTGGTTCACTAGATCCTAAACTCTTCACGAAGACATATGATCGTGAACTATTTGTGTGCCAAATCTATGTGGATGACATCATCTTCGGCTGCACTAACAAGAAATAGAGTGATGAGTTTGGTCACATGATGCAAGAGCAATATCAGATGTCCATGATGGGCGAGTTGAAGTTCTTCCTGGGTCTCCAAATCCGTCAGCAACGCAACGACATCTTCATATCTCAAGAGAAATACCTCAAAAATTGCCTGAAGAAGTTTGGAATGCAATACTGCAAAGGATACACGACGCCAATGCCAACCAAAAGTCATCTGGGTCCCGACGCCAATGGTAAAGAGTTTGATCAAAAGGTATACCGCTCCATGATTGGTTCTTTACTTTATTTATGTGCATCTAGGCCAGATATAATGCTTAGTGTTTGCATGTGTGCCCAATTCCAAGCGGCACCAAAGGAAACGTATCACTTAACCGTGAAGCGAATTCTTCGATATTTGGCTTACACCCCAACACTAGGATTATGGTCTCCAAAGGGCTCAGAGTTTGATCTAGTTGGATTCTCAGATGTTGATTATGCTGGTGACAAGGTTAATCGCAAGTCCACATTAGGCACATGTCACTTTCTGGGACGATCTCTTGTCTGTTGGTCTTCAAAGAAGCAGAACTATGTATCTCTCTCCATTGCTGAATCCGAATACATTGCTGCTGGATCTTGTTGTGCTCAGCTTCTCTGGATGAAGCAAACTCTCAAGGACTATGGTATCCACCTAAAGAATGTGCCACTCTACTGCGATAATGAAAGCGCCATCAAGATTGCCAACAACCCAGTTCAGCACTCGAAGACAAAGCGCATTGAAATTCATCATCATTTTCTCAGAAATCATGTCATGAAGGAAGATATTGATATCATTCACGTCAACACTGAAGAGCAATTGGCTGATATCTTCACAAAGCCCTTGGATGAGAAAAGGTTTTGCAGGTTGCGGTGTGAGCTAAATATCTTGGAATCCTCAAATGTCCTGTGATTGGACACACATTCTAACACTTATGCATTTTGATGACTTAGATGTGCAACACCCAAAGTAATGTATATCTTCAATCAATGAAGACATACACTCTAAGTGTGAATACATTAATGCGGAATTTGACTTCGGAGCGCCACGATAATTGTGCGCCGTGTCTGGGTCTAATACTTCCTATATGGTGGGTAACGCCACCACCAAACTTTTGTTTGAAGTGTTTCCCTTGGCGTTATGATTGCAAAGTCTTCGTATTTGATTTGTCTTCATCCTTGACTTATGTTCATATTTATCTTCATCCTGTTGATTTGGTCTTATACTGGTTATATACATATTTGTGTTCTGTCCTCTACAACATTCACTTATAGCTATGACTTCTTGATGAATCTTTTGATCTAAGTGAATGTGATCGGACCCTAACCTATCTATGCTTCTACCTCAACTCTATCTGTCCAAATCATATGCATTCTATTGAAAACTGTCAATTGTCTCCACTGAGATCTTATCAGCTGAAGTCAATCTGGCAAACATTTATATCTGTTTTTAATGCTATATCCTTATTGCCTGAAAGCCGGAGAATTCGGAACGACCACCCCGACAATCCAGGCGTGCGTGGGAACATGGAACAACTTCCAATGTGTTGCATGCTTGCCACGTGCCCTTCAGATGTGAACCTCTAGGGGCACCTGCGTAATTGCGTTGTGCCGTCCCTTTCCTTATAAATACCCATCACATCACGGTCAAAAATCCTTCTTCCACCTCGCCACCTCTCACAAACCCTAGCACCACCGCTAGCTCTCGACGACGCCAGCGACGAAGCGCTTAGCTGCCGCGACCTCACCGACGTTGTCCTCACGCTGGCCGCGGACCTCGTATTCTCTGCCGCTGCCATAGGTGTCTTCCATCGCCAAGTTAGGGCATGGGAGATCGAACTGCTCGGCCTCCAACTTCGCTCTATCTAGCAGTTCTTCGTGTGGTAAATAAAACTTACGTTTTACCGTCTTTTTGATCTGATAGATTCATCCTTCTTTACCAAAAGTGGTTTATATAGTTCCAAAGTTGAATCTATCCCGTTCTGCATCTCATATTTTGCCTAGTCTGTTCACTTATGCTTCTCTACAAGTTAGATTCCTCACTTGTACTTATTCTTGGATTCGTACAAATCTGGAACCAACTCACAACAAATAAGTGAATGTCTTTGTGTTATGATGTCAATGTCTTCAAACTTATTTATCTTCAAAATATTCTGAGAATGCATATGACCTCTTCCCCTTCGCTCGCACCTCTAATGTTGTCACAGGTACATGTCTGTGGGAGAATCCCTTGGTTCTCATAGTCTGCATTCATTTGCAGAATTCTTATAGAGTCACATAAATTCTCCTGAAGCCAGTTCTTGTCTGACCAGCCGTCGGAAGCCTTTGCTTGTTTTGAAGCCATTCAGTTTAAGCTTCATGGCAACTGAGAAGTCAGCTAGAAAGGGTGGAAAATAGCATCGTGGAAATACATCCAAAGATTTGCCACCAGATCTGCATGAACTGTACAAGACAGACCCAGAGGAAACCTATGGTGAACGCAAGAATCGAATCCAATGGATTCGAAGATATTGGGCAGAGGAATGGTACAAGTACAGATTTGTCACTACTGAGTATGCCGAGAAGAATGCCATCAAGCGACCTTGGGGAGATATCCTATACAAAAATCTTCCACCCAGGTCCAAGTCTGAAGCCATTGATCAAGGCTTCTATCCGTGCATGGTTCGCGGACCTCAGCCAGAGAATGCTGACCCATCTTCTCTGCTGTGGTGTCGCGAAGACAATCTATTCAAGCGCAACTTCAAGTGTGCCAAAGACTCTGCGGTGAAGAACAAGAAGGCATTTGGACTTGACTTCAACCCAGGTCCGTTGGACCCTTGGGAAGATGGCACCCGTGAAGCCAATGAAAACAGAATCGACCCCTTCTACAACCTCGAAGGCCTCATCACTCACATTGCCGTTCAAGGTGCAAATGTGGATCACTCTGCTGATGATGCTGACTCTGATGAAGCGCCAGCTCCTCCTAAGCCGCAGAAGCAGAAGAAAACTAAGGCTTCAAAACCTTCTACCGCCGCAAAAGCTTCACGTGCGAAGCCATTGGCTACTGCTCCTCCTACACCAAGTATCAATTCTGAAGATTCCTATCGCATTTCCAAGAAGAAAGAGAAGCCCCAGAAGGAAAATGTCCAGAGTTCTAGTCAAGCACTGACACATGCTGCCGATCTGAGGAACGAAACTGAAGCCATTGATCTGTCAACAGATGATGAGTGCGGTGATGATGCCCTTGAGCAGCTGATTAAGAGCAAGCAAGAGGCGGAGATTTTCAATGATCTACCCCTCTTCGATGTGAACATTCTGGATAACTTCATTGATGAGTGGTTTGACAACCCGAATCTCAGCTTTGATGATCTTCAGCTCCCAATTGGCATCAGCGTCGCCTTTCAAGGTGCCATTGCTCCTGAGCTGGCTCTGGCTCAGCGGATAGTTGAACTGAAGAACAAAATTGACTATGAGAAAGACCAGTTCAAGAAGTATGTGGCCAAGCTCAGTGTGGCTGATGTTCAAAACTTCAAGCTGATGTTGCATGACCTCAAGGAGGCATTTCGCAAGAAGCGCGAAGAAGCCAAAGGTTCACGTGAGCGAATGAAAAATCTAGCTGCAAAGTGTGTACAAGCTTACAATGAAGCTGAGAAGCACAAGGCACTTGGGCGTCCTGGCATAGACCCCAAGCTAGCTGCCAAGAAGAAGAAGCCTACTATGGCCCAAGCTGAAGCATCGAGGTGGGAAGAACCTCGCATTGTCTTCCCTGCCAGTATGACAGGCTCGAAGCCTAAGGTCCCCACAGTGGCTTCAGAACAGAAGAAAACCAGGGCAGCTGAAGCCGAAGCCATAAAGCGCAAACTCAAGAACACCATTGACGATGCTCCACCAACCAAGAAGTGAAAGACTAAGAAGAAAGATCGGGCTACTCCCATAGAGCCCCTCGTCGTCGAGCCCATCTCTTTTGCTCGTCCTGCATCCGAAAACCAAGAGCGTCAGTTGATAGTTCACGAGCCTGCTTCCACAAAGGCTCCTGAAGCTGAAGAAGTACCGGCCGTTGACCCCATCACGGCTGAAGACATTGGTCCCCAAGACAATGTAGATGATGATGATGAAGTCCTTCCTCAGATCGAGCACCAAACAGTATCATCGCCTGTTCTCACGAACAACGAACTCATCAGTATTGGTCGTCCTTTGACGCAAATCTCTCAGGATGCCTCATGGGCTGATCGCCCCCAGCCAGCAACTCCAAGTCAATACTCATCGCATACTCCCCCACCTCAAGTCACCAATCCGGTGCTTGATGATGATGACAACTATGTGGTCCATCCAACTCCCACTCCAAAGGCGTTACCCGCATTTCGCAGGCTTCGCAAAGGACCAAGGCCACAAGTCTCCTCATCGAGCGTTCCCGAAGGAGAAGTGCAACCCAACTTGGCAGCACATCAAGTGTTTCCTGAAGCCACTCCTACTGCGAATGTCTCTATGTCTGAAGCCAATGCTGCTGAAGACATATCGGCTGCACCAGCCGATGAAAATCAAGAACCCCATCAAGAAGAAGAACGTGTTGCTACACCCCCTACCAACCAAGAAGATGTTCTCGAGGAGAACATGTCTGTACCCGACCCTCCAGCTACTCAAGTGGAGGTTGAAAATACTAAGGCGGCCACCAGTAACACTACTGAAGCCAATGACATTGTCATGGCTGAAGCTAATGTGGCGCCTGCAGTAACCACCGTGCCTGAAGCCAATGATGCACCTGCACCAAATGTGCAGCCTAACACCCCTACCAATGCCACTGCTCCTGTACCGCCACCAAGGCCACACACCATTGAGCAAGCATTTTATCAAGGCGAGGTTGTCACTGTCAGATGGCCAATCCTGGTTCCTCTGCCTGCTCCCGGACCTCAGTTTGATTATCATATGGAGCACAAGCCACAGGTTCAGAAGCCAAAACCAAGGCTGCCAAGGTTTCCAGGTACTGCATCTGCACCAGGATCATTCAATGTCAATGGCTTCATTGAACACAACACTTTCTTTGATAGAACCAAGAAGCCATATTCCAAGCCAAGAATATCATCTGATCGGTTCTGGAGTTATCAGCAGCGCAATTATTACTCATGTGTCATGTACAATCAAGGGCGCATATTTCCTCATATGCGTCTGGAATGTGAAGCCATTGCTGGCCTGCCTTGCTTAGAAGAAGCTTTAGACCATTTTAGAGATGCAAGCCTTCTCCAGTTTGTGACTAATAAAGAAAATTGGAATGAAGAACTTCTGCTGGAATTCTATGCAACTTTCCACATTCGTGGCTACAACAGGGATCCGAAGACATGGGTTGAGAATACTGAGGCGGCCACCAACAACGCCACCGAAGCCAATGACGGTGTCATGACTGAAGCTAATGTGGCACCTCAAGTCAACAATGTGAATGAAGCCAATGCTGCACCTGCAACTAATGTGCAGCCTGACGCCTCTACTAATGCCTCTGCTCATGTACCGCCACCAAGGCCACACACTATTGAGCATGCATTCTATCAAGGCAAACTGGTTCCTGTCAGATGGCCTATTCTGATTCCTCCGCCTGCTCCCGGTCCCCAGTTTGATTATCATGTGGAGCACATGCCTCAGGTTCAGAAGCCAAAGCTACCAAGGTTTCTAGGTACTGCATCTGCACCAGGATCATTCAATGTAAATGGCTTCATTACACACAACACCTTCTTTGACAATGCCAAGAACCCATATTCCAAGCCAAGAATATTATTTGATCGATTATGCAGCTATCAACAACGAAGCTATTACTCCTACATTCTATACAACCAAGAGCGCATATTCCCTCATATGCGTCTGGATTCTGAAGCCATTGCTGGCCTACCCTGCTTAGAAGAATCACTTGGCTATTGTCGAGATGCAGGCCTGCTACAGTTTGTCACTGATAAGGAGCATTGGAATGAAGAGCTTCTGCTCCAGTTTTATGCCACTCTCCACATTCGCGGCTACAACAGGGATCCGAAGACATGGGTCCTTGAGTGGATGACATGCAATGTACACCATGAAGCCAAAGCTCTTGATCTCATTGAGCTTACTAGCCTGTCCACTCCAGGAGAACTATATGAATCTAGTTGTCAGCTTCACCGCAATGCATTGGAAAGCATCTTCCAGAAGCCTAAGCCCAATATGAGCTAAATGCTGAGTATGATGAAGCCACTACCGCAGGATGCTGAATATCCCAAGGAATTCTTTGTTGAAGATCTAGAGTATCTGCCCCGCACCATCTATCACATTATCAAGCGAACTCTATGGCCCATCAAAGGACATTCTTCCTCAGCAAATCTTGAAGGCTCAATGAAGACATTGATCTTATATATTCTCAATGGCATTGGCTGCAATGCTCAGGATTTCTTCATTCGCCAATTTGCTGCATCTGGCTCAGACATATTTGGTCTGAAATTCTATGCTCCATGGGTAATGCGTCTGATCAAGCTTCACTCTGCTGTTAACTATCAGCCCTCTGCACGCAACCATCTCATATTCTTGCCAGAGGTTGATATGTCAGTCGAAGCCATATACCCAGAGCCTGCCAAGGAGGCAATTTATCTTCACAATGTCGATGGTCAGAGTTTCTCTCAGCATGTTGAAGGAGTTCATGCTGCCACTCGTGTTTATCCACTGGCTGGAAACACTCGTGCACCTTGCAGTGCCCGTACTGAAGCCACTGAAAGCACTATTGCTCCAAGGCCTCGAAAGAGATCTCATGTGCTTAATGACCAAGAGCTTCTCGTGACCTTGCATCAGAAACACGATGATCATCATTACTGGCTAAAGCGTTAGATGCAAAGCCTCTTGGTGGATGTTAATCGCATTCAAAATCTTGCCACTAAGAATGCGTTTGTCACTCATGAAACCTGTCGGAGGTCTTGGAAGAGTCTGACATTGCTCAGTGCTGAAGCTAATCTTCAAGACGATGGCTTCACAGAGAGATTCAAGTTCGATACTGCTCCTCCCAGGAATGTTGTCTTGCGTCGGACTCCATCACTCAAAGATTCTGAGTACTCCTCCTCCACGGCAACTATTAATGCCAGCGTTCTTGATGATGTCGATGATGCTACTTCACCACCTCCAACTTCGGCGCGTATCGACACTACACCAAGTTCGTCTGCACCACCAAACCTCAATGACGACCCTGCTGCCTCACCTACTCCTCATGGGAATGAGTAGAGACTGTGAAAGGGCTAGTTATCGACTAGAGGGGGGTGAATAGGCAATTTTTATGGAAGTGTTTAAAACATGGGAGTTTCAAAGACAAACAGTAGAAACAACACTATTCGTATGCAGCGGAAGGTAGACTACACTAGACAAGCCATAGTCAAGTATTCAATGAAGTGAAAGCACGAAGACTATTAGCAGCTAGGTAGTAAAGATCACTGTGGAAGATAGTATGAAGCCAATCAAGACAGGTAGTCACACAGTGAAGTCAAACAGATTATGCAAGCAGGCAATGACTTCACGAAGACAAACTGTAAGTAAAGAGAAGTGAGAGATAGAACCAGTAGCTTCAGGAAGACAGTGGTTTGTTCGACCAGTTCCAGTTGCTGTGACAACTGTACATCTGGTTAGGGAGGCTAAGATTTAACTCAGAAGACCGCGTCTTCACCTTATTCCCCTTGAGCTAAGGACTCTCAGTCCCCGTCCAATCACTCTGGTAAGTCTTCGAGGTAGACTCCCAAACCTTCACAAACTTCGTTCACCGGCAATCCACAATGACTCTTGGATGCTCGGAATGTGACGCCTAACCGGCTGGAGGATTCACAGTCCTCAAGTGAAATAAGTCTTCAGATCATGCAGATAGAAATACTTCACTGATGCCAAACACTCTTTGGGCTCTGGATGGTTTGGGCTTTGTCCTCGCAAGGATTCTCTCTCAAAAGCTTCGGAGGTGGGTTGCTCTCAAACGACAAAAGCCGTATACTGAAGGTGCTAGTTATCGACTAGAGGGGGGGTGAATAGGCGATTTTTATCCAAGTCTTCAAAACGTGGAAGTTTCAAAGACAAACAATAGAAATGACCTAATTAATATGCAGCGGAAGATAAACTACAACAAGCAAACCATAGTGAAAGTACAAAGACTAATAGCAGCTTGGTAGTAAGGATCAGGATGGAAGATAGTATGAAGCCAACCAACGATAGTAGTCAAGCAATGAAGTCAAACAGGTATGACAAACAGGCAATGACTTCACGAAGACAAACTCAAGGTAAAGGGAGTTAGAGGATAGAACCAGTCACTAGTTGAAGACACAGGATTTGTTGGACCAGTTCCAGTTGCTGTGACAACTGGACGTCTGGTTAGGGAGGCTGAGATTCAACTCAGAAGACCGCGTGTTCACCTTATTCCCCTTGAGCTAAGGACACACAATCCTCGCCCAATTACTCTGGTAAGTCTTCAAGGTATACTTCCGAACCTTCACAGACTTCGTTCACCGGCGATCCACAATGACTCTTGGATGCTCAAAACGCGACGCCTAACCGGCTGGAGGATACACAGTCCTCAAGTGTAATAAGTCTTCAGGTCACTCAGACAGAAAGACTTCAGTGATGCCTAACACTCTTTGGCTCTCGGTGTTTGGGCTTTGTCCTCGCAAGGATTTCTCTCTCTCAAAGGCTTCGAGGTGGGTTGCTCTCAAATGACAAAAGCCGTGAACTAACTCTGAGCAGACACCAATTTATGGTGTAGGGGGTGGGCTATTTATAGCCACAAGGCAACCCGACCTGATATGTCCGAAATGACCTTGGGTCACTAAGGAACTGACACGTGTTCCAACGGTCAGATTTCAAACACACACGACAACTTTACTTGGGCTACAAGTAAAGCTGACTCATCCAGCTCTGGATAAGATTTGCTCTCATTGTCTTCGCTCGAAGACATAGGATTTGGGTTGAGAATCACTTCAGTCATTCTGACTTTGTTCACTTGGACCCCACTTAATAGTACGGTGGTTCCTATGACTCAACAAAGAAGAAAAGGAAACAACGAAACAGCACAGTCTTCGCGCTCCATAGTCTTCACTCAATGTCTTCTCATGTCATAGTCTTCAATATGAATATCTTCACATACCACCATTGTCGTCAATGTCTTTATACATTTTTAGGGGTCATCTCCGGTAGGTAAGCCGAATGAATGAGGGACACTACCTGCGTTATCCTGCAATTCTCACAAACGCATTAGTCCCTCAACCAACTTTGTCGTTAATAGTCCAAAACCAACTAGGGGTGGCACTAGATGCACTTACAATCTCCCCCTTTTTGGTGATTGATGACAAACTGGTTGAAGTTTTCAACGGGGATAAAGTATGTGAAATTGTAAAGGATAGGATATTGTCTTCATTAGTGGCAAGGGCTCACCCTGAAGATGTGCATATAAGTAATTTGCTTTTGGAATGCAAATGCACATGGCAGGTTGTACTTGTGGAGATCCTCTTCAACTTATGAAGATAATTCATCATGCATGAAATGATGTAATTAAGAGAGTGACATGCATAATGAAAAATGGACGTCTGTAGAATGATCTAAGTGCGGAAGTTATCATCTCACACGGAAAAGCAAATAAGTAGCATACGACCATCGAGTTTAAGTGTTACAACTCAAAGAACGAAATGTATCAAAAGCAAGAGTTGTAATCACTAGGCAAAATATAAAGCAACCGCCCATATGAACCCGCTTGAAGACTATCAAACTCATATGCTTCTCCCCCTTTTGTCAGTAATGACCAAAAAGGTTTGAAGACATAGAGCATCTACTCGTCCTCATGAGGAGTAGGTGAAGCAGCAGGGTTGTCGTTGTTGGTTGGCGGCGCAGACGAAGGTGGTGCAGTGTCGATGTGTGCAGAAGTAGGGGGCGGTGAAGTTGCATCGTCTTCATCATCGATCACTTTGGCATTCACAGTTGTCGCGGAGGAAGAATAGTCAGAGTCTTCAAGGGATGGAGTTCGACGTAGGACAACATTCTGTGGAGGAGTGGAGTCAAACTTGAATCTTTCAGTGAAGCCATCGTCTTGAAGATATGCTTCAGCACTGAGCAGTGTCAAACTCTTCCATGATCGCCGACAGGTCTCGTGAGTGACAAAGGCGTTCTTGGTGGCAAGATTTCGAATGCGATTGACGTCCACCAAGAGGCTTTGCATCTGTCGCTTAAGCCAAAAGTGATGCTTGTCTTGTTTTTGATGCAGTGCCACAAGAAGTTCTCGGTCATTTAGGACACGAGAGCACTTCTTAGGCCTTTGGGCAATTGTGCTCTCAGTAGCTTCAGTTGGTGCACGATGAGGCAGACGAGTGTTCCCAGCCATTGGATAGACACGAGTTACTGCTTGGACTCCTTCCATGGGCTGAGTGAAGCTTTGGTGTTCAGATTTTGAAGACAAAGAGGCTTCTTAGCAGGCTCAGGGTATATGGCTTCAACTGACAATATCAACCTCTGGTAGAAAGATCAGATGATTGCGAGCAGAGGGTTGATAGTTGATAGCAGAGTGTAGCTTGATGAGGCGCATGACCCATGGAGCATAGAATTTTAGGCCAAAAAGGTCAGATCCAGACACAGCCAGTTGCCGGAGGAAGAATTCTTGTGTATTGAAGCTGATGCCATTGAGGATGTAGAAGACCAATGTCTTCATGGCTCCTTCAAGTTTTGCAGCTGATGAATGCCCTTTGATAGGCCATAGAGTTCGCCTGATGATGTGATATATTGTGCGAGGCAGATACTCAAGGTCATCAACAAAGAACTCCTTTGGGTATTCAGCGTCATGTGGCAAAGGCTTCATCATGCTCAACATCTGGCTCATGTTGGGTTCTGGCTTATGGAAGATGGTCTCCAGTGCATTGCGGTGGAGTTGACAATCAGGTTCGAACAGCTCTCCGGGAGTGGATAAGCCTGTAAGCTCAATGATGTCAAGAGCTTTGGCTTCATGATGAACATTTCCTGTCATCCACTCAAGAACCCGTGTCTTTGTATCCCTGTTGTAGCCGCGAATGTGGAGGGTAGCATAGAATTGAAGCAAAAGTTCCTCATTCCAATGTTCTTTGTATGTCACAAAGCTGAGCAGACCCGCATCACGAAAGTAGTCAAGTGCTTCTTCGAAGCATGGCAGTCCAGCAATGGCTTCAGTGTCGAGGCGCATATGAGGGAAAATGCACCCTGGATCATACAGAACGCAGGAGTAATAGCTTCGCTGCTGATGGCTCCAGAAACAATCAGATGATATTCTTGGCCTTGAGTAGGGGTTCTTTGCACTGTCAAAGAAGGTGTTGTGGCTTTTGAAGCCATTTGCATTGAAGGACCCTGTCGAGGTGGCAGTACCTGGGAACCTTGGCAGTCTTGGCATTGATGGAGACGCTGAGGCCAATGGGAAGTCGCAGATCATCAAAGCTGAGATTTGGGGTGTCAAACCACTCATCAATGAAGTTATGGATGATTGCCACATCAAAGAGAGGCAAATCATTGAAGATCTTTGCTTCTTCCTTGCTCTTGATCAGTTGCTCAAGAGCATCATCTGCAAGATCTTCATCGCTGGACAGATCAATGTGCTCTTCGCGTAGAATGGTAGCAGGAGTCAATGTCTGATCAGTATTCTTGACGATTTTCTTTTTGTTCTCCGTCTTCTTGGAGATGCGTGATAGATCTTCAGACTGCACACTGTCTTCAGGTGGTGCAGTGACCAGTGGCTTCGCACGTGAAGCTTTTGGAGGTGCAGCTGATTGTGAAGCCTTAGTCTTCTTTAGCTTCTACGGCTTTGGAGGAGGAGCTGGGGCTTTATCAGTGTCAGCATCATTATCAGAATGATCCACTTTGGCACCTTGGACCAAGATGTAAGTGATGAGGCCATCAAGGTTGGAAAAGGGGCCGATGACATTGGGTTCTGCATCATGTGAGCCGTCAACACGGGGAGCAGAGGGACCAGGGTTGAAGTCTAATCCCAATGAATTCTTGTTTTCCTTGGCCGATGCCTTTGCATGTTGGAAGTTGCGCTTGAAGAGATTATCGTCACGACACCAGAGCAATGATGATGGGTCGGCATTTTCAGGCTGAGGTCCACGGACCATACAAGGATAGAAACCCTGTGCAATAGCTTCAGCTCTGTTCTTGGGTGGAAGGCCTCGATAGAGAATATCACCCCAAGGACTTTTGATAGCATTCTTCTCAGCGTATTCCTGGGCCACGAACTTATATTTGAACCATTGTTCAGCCCAATATCATCGAATCCATTGGATTCGTGTCTTGCGCTGATTATAATCCTCTTCAGGATCTGTCTTGTAAAGGTCTGCGAGGTCATCAGGCAAATCTTTTGATGTTCCCCCTCGACGCTGTCTGCCGCCCTTCCTTACTGATTCCTCTGCAGCCATGAACTTCAAACTGAATGGCTTCAATACGTTCAAAGGCTTCAAAGGCTTTCACTTGCTGCACAGATAGGAACTGGCTTCGGGAGAGTTAATGTGTTGCTGTAAGAATTCTGCAAACGAATGCAGACTATGAGAACCAAGGGATTCTCCCACGGACATGTACCTGTGACAGCATTAGAGATGCGAGGGAAGGGGAAGAGGTCATATGCATTCTCATAAGATTTTGAAGATAAATCAGTTTGAAGACAATGACCTCATGATGCGAAGACATTCACTTATATGTTGAGAGTTGGTTCCAGATTTGTACGAATCCGTGAATAAGTACAAGTGAGGAATCTAACTAGATATGAAGCTTAAATGAATATACTAGGCAGTATGAGATGCAGACAGTATAGATCTAACATTGTATAGGCAGAAACCAATTTTGGTAAATAGGATGAATCATTGAGGATCAAAAAGATGGTAAAAACAGAGTTATATTTACCACACGGAGAACTGCTAGATGGGATGAATAGGAGACCGAGCAGATCAATCCACCGTGCCCTAACTTGGTGACGGAGGACACCTACAGTGGCAGCGGAGAGGACGATGTCCGCGGCCGGCGTGAGGACGGCGTCGGAGAAGTCGCGGGAGCTAAGCGCTTCGTCGCCGGCGTCGTCGAGAGCCGGCGGTGGCGCTAGGGTTTTGACGAGGTGGAGAGGTGGAAGAAGGTTTACTTTACCGCAGGGGACATGTATTTATAAGGAAGTGTGCGGCATAGCGCAATTACGCAGGTGCCCATGGCCGTTCACATCTGAGGGGCACGTGGCAAGCATGCAACATACTCAGAGTTGTCCCATGTTCCCACGCCCGCCAGTTTTGTCGGATGGTTGTTCCGGCTTCTTCGGATTTCAAACAATAAGGATGAATCATTTAAAACAGACTTAATGTTTATCTCTGTGTCTTCTCCTGACAAGGATGCAGAGAAGACATTCGACAGTTTCAATAGAATGCATATGATTTGGACAGATAGAGTTTGAGATAGAAAGCATAGAGAGATTAAGGTCCGATCACATTCACTTAGTTCAAAAGTTTTAACAAGGAAGACATAGCAATAAGTGAATGCTGCAGAGGACAGAACACTAGTATATATATCAGAAAGAAATCAAATCAACATAGTGAAGTAAATCATGAAGATAAGTTGAAATTTGAAGACAAACCAAATGCGAAGACATTGCAAAAATAACGCCATGAGTGAAACACTTCAAACCAAGAAATTTGGTGGTGGCGTTACCCACCGTATAGGAAGTATTAGACCCAGACACGGCACACAATTATCGTGGTGCTCTGAAGTCAAATTCCACATTAATGTATTCACACTCAGAATGTAAGTCTTCATTGATTGAAGATATACTTTACTTCGTGTGTTGCACATCTAAGTCATCAACATGCATAAATGTTAGGATGTGTGCCTGATTACATGACATTTGAGGATTCCAAGATATTTATCTCACACCGTAACTTGCAAAACCTTTTCTCATCCAAGGGCTTTGTGAAGATATCTGCCAGTTGCTCTTCAGTGTTGATGTGAATGATGTCAATATCTTTCTTCATGACATGATCTCTGAGAAAGTGATGACTAATTTCAATGTGCTTTGTCTTCGAGTGCTGGACTGGATTGTTGGCAATCTTGATGGCGCTTTCGTTGTCGCAGAAGAGAGGTACTTGTTTCAGATTGACGCCATAGTCCTTGAGAGTTTTCTTCATCCATAGAAGCTGAGCGCAACAAGATCCAGCAGCAATGTCTTCAGATTCAGCAGTTGAGAGTGATACATAGTTTTGCTTCTTTGAAGACCAACAGACAAGTGATGTCCCAGAAAGTGACATGTGCCTGATGTAGACTTGTGATCCACCTTGTCTCCAGCATAATCAGCATCCGAGAATCCAACCAGATCAAATCTTGAGCCCTTTGGATACCATAATCCGAGTGTTGGGGTGTAAGCCAAATATCAAAGAATTCACTTCACAGCTAAGTGATGCGATTCCTTTGGTGCTGCTTGGAATCGAGCACACATGCAAACACTAAGCATAATATCTGGCCTAGATGCACATAGGTAAAGTAAGGAACCAATCATGGAGCAGTATACCTTTTGATCGAACTCTTTACCATTGTCGTCGGGACCCAGATGGTGTTTGGCCGGCATTGGCGTCGTGTAACCTTTGCAATCTTGCATTCCAAACTTCTTCAGATAGTCTTTGAGATATTTTTCTTGAGATATGAAGATGCCATTCCTTTGCTGACGAATTTGAAGACCAAGGAAGAACTTCAGCTCACCCATCATGGACATCTGATATTGCTCTTGCATCATGTATCCAAACTCATCACTATACTTCTGGTTGGTGCAGCCGAAGATAATGTCATCCACATATATTTGGCACACAAATAGTTCACCATCATATGTCTTCGTGAAGAGTGTGGGATCGAGGGATCCAGGTTTGAAGCCTTTGCTCTTCAGGAAGTCTTTGATCGTATCATACCAAGCGCGAGGAGCTTGTTTGAGGCCATACAGTGCTTTGTTTAGCTTGTCCACCATATCAGGATGTTTTGGATCTTCAAAGCTAGGTCGTTGAGCAACGTACACTTCTTCTTCAATCTTGCTGTTGAGGAATGCACTCTTCACATCCATTTTATATAGTAAGATGTTGTGGTGGTTAGCATAGGCTAGCAGTATGCGAATAACTTCAAGCCTAGCCACAGGAGCAAATGTTTCATCGAAGTCAATTCCTTCAACTTGAGTATATCCTTGAGCCACAAGACGTGTTTTGTTTCTGACGACTTGACCATGCTCATCTTGCTTGTTTCGATATATCCATTTTGTGCCAATAATGTTATGCTTGCGAGGGTCAGGACGCTTGACAAGTTCCCAAACATTGTTCAGCTTGAACTATTGAAGTTCTTCTTGCATAGCTTGAATCCATTTAGGTTCCATAAAGGCTTCAGCAACTTTCTTGGGTTCTGATATTGACACAAACGAAAAGTGCCCATAGAAATTTGCTAACTGTGTTGCTCTTGAGCGAGTGAGTGGACCAGGTGCATTGATGCTATCAATTATCTTCTCAATGTGTACTTCATTTGCAACACGAGGATGAACTGGACGAAGACCTTGCTCTTGCTGATCATTGTCATCATTGGGAGGATTGTCTTCGGTCTGAGCATTGTCTTCAGGTTGGTTTGGTGCAGAAATGATAAGTTCCTCTTCAGGCTGTGCTTCAGAAGGCATGATTTCACCAGTTCCCATCAGCTTGATAGATTCGCTGGGCAGAGCTTCATCTAGTGTACTTGGCAGGAGCTCTCTTTGTGAACCATTGGTTTCATCAAATCGCACGTCCACAGTTTCAATGATTTTGTAGAGATAGAGGTTGAAGACTCTGTAAGAGTGCGAGTCCTTTCCGTAACCGAGCATGAAGCCTTCGTGAGCTTTAGGTGCAAATTTTGACTTGTGATGGGGATCCTTGATCCAGCACCTAGCACCAAACACTCTGAGGTAGCTTACATTTGGCTTCTTGCCAGTAAGGAGCTCATAGGATGTTTTGTTCAGAAGCTTATGGATGTAAACACGATTGATGATGTGACATGCTATATCAATAGCTTCAGGCCAGAACTTTCTTGGTGTCTTGTACTCGTCGAGCATTGTTCGAGCCATCTTAATGAGGGTTCTGTTCTTGCGCTCTACAATGCCATTTTGCTGAGGTGTGTATGGAGCAGAAAACTCATCAGTGATTCCCATTGTATCCAGATAAAGATCAAGCCCGGTGTTCTTGAACTCAGTGTCGTTTTCACTTCTGATATGCTTGATCTTGATGCCATAATTGTTCATGGCTCGATTGGCGAAGCGTTTGAAGACATCTTGCACTTCAGTCTTGTAGAGAATTATGTGCACCCATGTATATCTTGAGTAGTCATCAACAATGACGAAGCCATAGAGACAAGCTGTTGTTGTGAGGGTAGAGTAGTGAGTAGGGCCAAATAAGTCCATGTGTAACAGCTCGAAGGGTTGAGATGTCGTCATGATTGTCTTCGAGGGGTGCTTTGCCCTAGTCATCTTTCCAGCTTTGTAGGCACCACACAAATGATCCTTCTTGAACTTGACACCCTCGATGCCTATGACATGCTTCTTCTTGACGAGTGTGTGTAAGTTCCTCATGCCAGCATGCCCCAGCCTTCGATGCCAGAGCCAGCATTCTGAAGCTTTTGCAAGAAGACATATGGCAAGCTGTGGACCTGCTGAGAAATCTACCATGTATAGATCATCTTTCCGATACCCTTCAAAGACTAGAGACTTGTCAGATTCCATTAGTACAAGGTGTCGGTGTCAAAACCGACAGATCTCGGGTAGGGGGTCCTGAACTGTGCGTCTAGGCGGGTGGTAACAGGAGACGAGGGACACGATGTTTTACCCAGGTTCGGGCCCTCTTGATGGAGGTAAAACCCTACGTCCTGCTTGATTAATATTGATGATGTGTGTTACATGAGTGGATCTACCACGAGATCAAGGAGGCTAAACCCTAGAAGCTAGCCTATGGTATGATTGTTGTTCGTCCTATGGACTAAAGCCATCCGGTTTATATAGACACCGGAGAGGGCTAGGGTTACACAAGGTCGGTTACAATGGTAGGAGATCTACATATCCGTATCGCCAAGCTTGCCTTCCACGCCAAGGAAAGTCCCATCCGGACGCAGGACGAAGTCTTCAATCTTGTATCTTCATAGTCTTGGAGTCCAGCCGACCATGATAGTTCGGCTATCCGGACACCCCCTAGTCCGGGACTCCCTCAGTAGCCCCCGAACCGGGCTTCAGCGACGACGAGTCCGGCGCGTATATTGTCTTCGGTGCTGCAAGGCGGGTTCTCCTTCAAACTTCATGTTCCTGTCGAATAATGTCCGGCTTCCTTATAAATGTTGCGCTCCTTGGCTTCTACGCCGAATAATGGCCTTCTTCCACGTGTCGTATGAATGCGAAAGGCTGGGGTATTTTTACATTTTACCCCCTGGCCGTGCGAACGAGCCGCCTATAAGAGAGGCGAGGATCTAGATCCAGCTCACACCATCCTCCATCCGCAAGTTCTCATCGAAGCGCCTCTGACAAAAATCATTCTATCATGAATAGTCGATGCGGCTCCTCCTCTCGCGCTCCCAGCCCTAAGCCAGGAGATTGGGGGAGATGCTCAGTTCCACATAGCGAGCTAGTAGTGCTCCAAACCGAGGGATATCTTCCCCCAGCTTTCATGGTCCTGGTTCGAGCCGGACTAGCCACCTTTAGGGGTGGAAAACAGGCGGAGAGCGTCCCCAACCCTTCCAAAGGAGAGAGGGTATGCTTTGTCCCTTATCTAATAAGGGGACTCGGATTTCCCATACATCCGTTTCTCCGGGGGCTCCTGGAGTTCTACGGACTCCAGCTTCACCACATCACACCTGCCTCCATTTTGCACATCGCGGGCTTCGTAGCTCTTTGCGAGCTATTTCTGGGCATCGAGCCCCATTTTGCACTGTGGAAGAGATTGTTTTGCCTCGTACCCCGTTCTCATGAGGGGTCGATATATCAAGTGGGCGGAGCCGAAATATGGCGCATCACCGGAACCGGATATCTATCCGGCACCCCGAAGAAGGTGTCCGAAGACTGGCCTTCAGAATGGTTCTACATGGAGGACGCCCCTCTGCCGGATCCAGTTCGGATCGGCCTCCTGGAGTTCAGCAATGCTCCCTTGAAGAAACGCCTGAGTTGGCGCCCGCGGAGCCCTCAACGGGAAGATGATAGGAGCGTCCATTATCTGATGGGCCGGATTAGGTTACTGGCCCACTCCGGATTGACCATGATTGGAGTCATGGCTACGTGCATTATGTGAGGGGTGCAGCCACTCCAATATAGGGGCCACCCTATGTGGGATTTCAACGGGGAAGATGACGTCACCCGTCATGGCCGCAAAGGGCCAGGCTCGGCAGCCGATCTGGCAAAGAGCCTGTCCGGCTTGTACAAGGGAGAGGAGGAGGAATTCCTCTGCACGAATCCGTTGAATGGATTCTCTATGAATAACCGTCGGAGCTGGGTAAGCGGATGTTCATCTACCCGATCCATACTTTCAAAGTCAAGTATCTTACTCTGTGATTTCGACGCAGGAGCTGCGCCGGGACGTGGAGGGCATACGAAGCCTAACTCCACAGCCCGAGGATCCGGAACGATCCCTTGATCCGACCTCCAAAGAGGATCCGGACATAAAGGTGGAGCTGATTGACGGGGTGTTCCACCAACTTAGCATGGACAATGCCCTAGTCGCCATTACGGCTGACTACCCCGGTTTGTTTCCGGCCTCCCAGGTGACTACGACCAAGGTCTTGACACCATCATTTGACCCGCGCTCAATTCTGACCATCCCATACCGATGGTGCATCGCAGGAGGTGCCTTTAAGGCGGGAAGCCGAACCCGCGGCGGCTGACCAACAAGGGTCAGTCCGGCCCAGCAGGCGGAAGAGGAGTGCGACGCGAACCGAAACGTCGCCGCAACGGTATGGAGCACCGCTATTTTTAAGGGAAGGATCCCTAGAAGGTATATTAATGCTCATAACTTTTCTAGAAAGAGCGCTCACCGGACCGTGTCCGGAGAGGGTGCCAATCAAGCCTCCGCCAGCCATGCTCCATCGCGTGGTCCGGAAGGGGAGGCTAACACAAGGCATGAGCCGGACGCTCCTCGAACGGAGGATGCCGACAGGCTGTCCGCCACCCGATCTGAGGTGGAGAGCGCCATGAATCACAGGCGTCGCCAGACAGTTCTTCGTGACACGTGTTTCTCCCCAGAGGCGTTAAATGCCTTTGATGCGGGAAACGCGCACCTCCGTGCCGCTCAAGATGGTTTAACCAGAGCCACGGAGCAGTATGTGAAAGACATACGGGTAAGTAATTTTAATAGTTATATATGCCAGTAGCCCCCGAGACTTAAAATAGTTAAAATAACTGATTTAAGGATCAATTATTATGCAGGATCTTATGGAGAAGAATACCCATCTGTCCCAGGAGCTCCAAGAGTGCAAGGCCCAACTTGAGGCCGCACTGGCCGCCACAGGGGGAGCCATAGAGACCCCCGCTGGTAAGATGTACTTTGAAAAGATAATTAATTAACAAAGTGGGCATGAATCTGACAATAATATTGCAGAGGGCGCCGGACTAGATCCAGACAAGCAACAACTACTGCGCCAGCTAAAGGCCGGTGAGAGGGTGCTGATGAAGGTGCAGCAGGAGAGGAACAAGCTCCAGGATGCCCACATCCAGCTAGGAAAAGAGCTGAAAGATGTTCGGGCCCAGCTGTCTGGCTCCGTGAAGGAGAATCAGCGGCTTCGTCGTGGCATTTATAGTAAGTACTTGAGCAAATTCTTTTGAAAAGAAGAATTCGGCGAGGAAGTCGATTGACAGAAATGTGTCTTTAGGTGTGCTCACAGGTCGCCCTGCGGAGGAACTGCTCGAACGTGTTCGGCAAGCGATGAGTGGCGTCGTTCAGGCCTTTTGGCCTTCCGTCTCCCTACCCGAGGGCCTTGGAGGGCTTGCTGAGAAGCTTCAGGGAGCACGGCGACGCCTCCGTTTGTGGAAGATATCGGCCTGCCGTCAAGGCGCCAGGGAGGCCTGGGCCATGGTGAAGACGCGGTACCCGAAGGCTGACCCAAACCACATGGCCGATGTCGGACCTGCGGGGCCTGATGGGAAGGAGATCCCTGTGAGCTTGATGTACGGCCAAGTAGAGCTGGCTGCGAAATATTCCCAACAGGACTGTAAATTAGACAGCCTGTTAGATGGGATTGAAGAGGAGTACAATCAGTCAGTTTGACGATGTAATTTTTTTAAATGACGTGTAGAATGCCTTCTAGCCGGATTGTAGATCGTTTGTCGTTGCGGACCGTTTCGCTTCAACCTCGGGACCCAACAGTCCGGAGTGTGTCCGAATACCCTTACAGTTATAAAAGAACCAGGGCATGCATGGAGACAAGGCGTCGGGGTCATAATTTCTTTATCATACAAGTGCCCAACTAGCTATGTTATATTACATGGTTAGTAAGAAACATCTTCCAGGGAGAATAGTTCCCTTAAGGGTTCCTTTCCCTGGGAGGCATGCCCTAAAGTGCAATGCCGGACTGCGAAAATAGCAGAAAAAGCATCTGGGGGCAGATAAATAAGTAATAAATCATCTTTCAAGTCACCGACCGAATATTCTCTTAAGAACGCTAGCTTTCGGCTTCACCCAGCCTGAGGTACACATCCGGCTGACCCGACAGTAACAATCGCAGAGGTGCTCCCTTTACCTCCTAGCCGAACAATCGGGAACGTAGGGGTAAGCACAGGAGCCAGGCAACCCAGCTTGGCCAAAACTTAAGTCATATCGATGCATATAATGGTGAATAAAATGTACATGCGGAAGTATGACACATGTATTGGGCATGAAGCCCGTATGAATAAGCTTCTGTTAAAGAAGCCCCCAGGTATAATGAGTGCTAGGAGCACATCAAGTGTGTGCGAATAAAGCGCATATCAGCCTATAAAAGGTATTGGAAAAAAAGTGGGAAGAAGGAGGGGGACAGGAGACATTAAAAAATATAAAAAGGTGGACGGGGGAGTGAGACGAACTCTGAGTCCGGCGTTAGGCGTAGAATCTTCGGAGACGGGCTGCGTTCCATGGGTTCGGCTCGAGTCGGTTGTCAGATGCGTTACGTAGACGGTACGCTCCGCCGGTCAGGACTTGGTCGATGATGAAGGGACCTTCCCACTTGGGCTTAAGTTTGTCCTTTTTCTTGTCCGGCAGGTGTAGAACAAGTTCGCCAACATTGTAAGTTTTGGCCCGTACTTCTCTGCTTTGATATCTTCGAGCCTGCTGCTGATAAAATGCGGAACGAGCCATTGCCACATCCCGCTCCTCCTCTAAGGCGTCCAAACTGTCCTGCCGATCCAACTCGGCTTCTCTTTCTTCGTACATGCGCACACGAGGTGAGTCATGAATTATATCGCAGGGCAGAACTGCCTCTGCACCATATACCATGAAAAATGGTGTGAATCCAGTAGTTCGGTTTGGCGTGGTCCACAGCCCCCAGAGTACGGAGTCGAGCTCCTCTACCCAGTGCATGTTAGATTCCTTGAGGGACCGCACTAGTCTGGGTTTGATGCCGCTCATGATTAGACCATTTGCTCGGTCGACTTGACCGTTAGTTTGGGGGTGATAGACTGAAGCATAATCGAGCTTGATGCCCATGTTTTTGCACCATAGTTTAACCTCGTCGGCCGTGAAATTCGTGCCGTTATCAGTGATGATGCTATGGGGGACGCCGAAACGGTGTACTACCCCGGATATGAAGTCTATCACAGGTCCGGATTCTGCCGTTTTAACCGACTTGGCCTCAATCCATTTGGTGAATTTGTCCACCATGACCAATAAGTATTTGTGCTTGTGGGTTCCCCCTTTAAGGGGTCCAACCATGTCAAGCCCCCAGACTGCGAACGACCAGGTGATGGGTATAGTTTTGAGGGTGGTGGGTGGCATGTGGCTCTGATTAGCAAAGAGCTGGCAACCGACGCATCGTTGGACTAAGTCCTGAGCATCTGCCCAGGCTGTTGGCCAATAAAATCCTGTGCGGAAGGCCTTGCCTACAAGGGCCCAGGCTGCAGCGTGGTGCCCGCCGAGTCCGGCGTGAATTTCAGCCAGGAGATTTCGCCCTTCCTCTTCAGAGATACACCTTTGAAGGACTCCGGTTGTGCTTTT
Organism: Triticum aestivum; assembly: GCF_018294505.1. Classification (NCBI taxonomy): domain Eukaryota; kingdom Viridiplantae; phylum Streptophyta; class Magnoliopsida; order Poales; family Poaceae; genus Triticum; species Triticum aestivum. The sequence continues at coordinate 733,663,324 of NC_057801.1, forward strand.
CTTATAAAGTTCTCCCTCATGGACCTTGTAGGCTTTAGATCGCCGAACTATGCAGCGGGCCTCATTTTGGTCTTCGGGAAGTTCCTGCCAGATTAAGTAGGCTAGGAATGGTTCTGTCCACGGGGCAATTACTGCCATTATTTCGTGGGCTGAAGGTGTTATTTCATTGGCTGAGCCGCCGATTGTGTCAGAATGGTCTGAGTTAGGTGATGCAGTTGGCTCCGGATTGGTATTTCCGGACTCCTCTTCCCATAATACGGATGGCTTAAAGAGCCGTTCCAGGAAGATGTTTGGAGGGACGGCGTCTCGTTTCACGCCGATGCGTGCTAACACGTCTGCTGCCTGATTATTATCCCGGGCTACGTGGTGGAATTCGAGTCCTTCGAACTGAGCTGGCATTTTTAGGACGGCGTTGCGGTAAGCTGCCATTTTTGGATCTTTGGCGTTAAAGTCTCCATTTACTTGGGATATTGCGAGTTTTGAATCCCCACGCACTTCTAGGCGTTGAATACCCATGGAGATTGCCATCCGGAGGCCATGTAGAAGGGCCTCGTATTCGGCTGCGTTGTTGGAGTCCATGTACATTATTTGAAGTACGTATTGGATTGTGTCTCCAGTTGGGGACATCAAGACGACGCCAGCCCCCAAGCCGGCCAACATTTTGGATCCGTCGAAATGCATGATCCAGTTGGATTACGCGCCGTACTCTTTAGGGAGTTCGGCTTCGGTCCATTCGGCGACGAAGTCAGCCAGAACTTGCAACTTTATAGCTCGCCGTGGTTTGTAGGTTATGTCAAATGGTAAGAGCTCAATAGCCCATTTTGCAATTCTGCCCATTGCGTCGCGATTGTTTATAATATCGTTGAGAGGTACTTCGGAGGGCACCGTTATGGAACACTCTTGAAAGTAGTGTCGCAGCTTCCGGGATGCCATGAACACCGCATACGCTATCTTTTGATAATGTGGGTACCGGGACTTGCATGGAGTTAGAACAGTGGATACGTAGTACACTGGTTTTTGAAGAGGGAATCTGTGCCCTTCTGTTTCTCGTTCGACGACGAGTACTGCGCTGACAACTTGATGTGTTGCTGCGATATATAATAACATAGGTTCGCCTAGGTTGGGCGCAGCCAGGACCAGATTTGTTGCCAGTATGGCCTTTATTTCTTCGAGTCCGGCTGTGGCAGCATTCTTCCATTCGAAATGTTCGGTGCGCCAGAGGAGGTGGTAGAGGGGCAAAGCCTTTTCTCCCAAACAGGAGATGAAGAGACTTAAGGCCGCTATGCATCTGGTTAGTTTTTGTATTTGCTTGAGGTCCTTTGGAATATCCAATTGTGACAGAGCTCGGATCTTGGCCGGGTTTGCTTCAATTCCTCTACCGGATACAATGAAGCCCAAGAGCTTTCCGGCTGGTACTCCGAAGACGCATTTTTCCGGATTGAGCTTAATGTCATATGCTCGGAGGTTGTCGAATGTCACCCTCAAGTCTTCTAATAGAGTTTCGACGTGTTTGGTCTTGACGACCACATCGTCTATGTATGCCTCTACTGTTTTGCCTATCTGGGTAGCCAGACATGCTTGAATCATGTGCTGATATGTTGCGCCGGCGTTTTTGAGTCCGAAGGGCATTGTGTTGAAGCAGAATGGCCCATATGGAGTAATGAATGCCGTTGCGGCCTGGTCCTTCTCCGCCATCTTGATTTGATGGTATTCGGAGTATGCATCGAGGAAGCACAATGAATCGTGCCCTGCGGTAGCATCGATGATTTGGTCGATGCGGGGGAGAGGGAAAGGGTCCTTTGGATAGGCCTTGTTAAGGTCTTTAAAATCGACGCAGAGGCGCCAGGATTTGTCCTTTTTTGGTACCATTACTAGATTGGCTAGCCAGTCCGGATGTTTTATATCTCTGATGAATCCGGCTTCTAAGAGTTTGGCTAGCTCCTCTCCCATTGCGTGTCTTTTGGGTTCGGAAAATCGCCGAAGAGCCTGTTTGACTGGCTTGAATCCTTTTAGGATATTTAGGCTGTGCTCTGCCAGCCTGCGTGGGATTCCTGGCATGTCTGAAGGGTGCCAGGCAAAAATGTCCCAATTTTCCCGAAGGAATTCTCGTAGTGCGGCTTCGACATCAGGACTTAATTGTGCCCCAATGGAGGCCGTCTTTGTGGGGTCCGTTGGATGGACCTGAAATTTGACTATTTCGTCTGCCGGTTTAGAAGAGGTGGACTTGGACCTCTTATCGAGTATCACATCGTCCCTATCCACCGTGGAGCGCAGCGCAGTTAGTTCCTCTGCCGCTAGGGCTTCCCACAATGCCTCTAAGGCCAGTGCGGCTATCTTATTTTGAGCGCGGAGTGCTGTATCTAGATCACTGGCGAGAGTGATTATTCCATTGGGTCCGGGCATTTTGAGCTTCATGTACCCGTAATGGGGTATAGCTTGGAAGATTGTGAATGCCTCTCGCCCTAACAAAGCGTGATATCCGCTGCCGAATGGGGCCACTTGGAACGTGACCTCTTCGGACCTGTAATTGTCCGGTGAGCCGCACACTACATCTAGTGTGATTCTTCCTGTGCAGCGTACTTCTCGACTAGGGATTATTCCTCTGAAGGTTGTGCTGCTTCGCTCAATGCGGCTCCAGTCAATTTCCATTTTTGAAGGGTTTCCTCATAGATGAGGTTTAATCCGCTGCCGCCATCCATGAGTACCTTAGTAAGACGGAAACCGTACACTATCGGACTGAGGACCAATGCGGCTGGTGCTCTAGCTGTTCGGAATTTAGGTTCGTCGCTGGCATTGAAGGTGATAGCCGTGTCGCTCCATGGATTTGTTGTTGCTACTTGGTAGACTTCGGCGAGGCTGCGGCTTGTTTGTTTCTGCATGTTATTTGATGCGAAAGTCTCGAAGACTGTTAGTACCGTACTGGTACTGCTGGGTTAGTTGCCCGGGGCTAAAAAGCCTATGCCACTTTTGGCCACCTGCCATAGTATCCAACATGCTTGAAGGCTATGTGTTGGAGTGGCGCCCTCCGCACTGTGGATTTTGCAGGGTCCGTTGAGCCATCCCTCCAGTACGGTTCCGTACCCTTTAGGGGGTTTTTGCTTTTTGGTTTTTAACCCAGGTGCTTGACTATGACGCACCCTTTTATTTCGGACTGGGGTTGTATTCAGGGCCAGATTATCCCAAAACCTAGTTTCAATTTTCCAGGCACTCTCCATCGCGCAGTATTTTTGTACAATGGTCGCTAGGTCGGCGAAGCATGTAACTTCGCGATGACTCATGGCATTTATGATTCCCTTGTCCGTGCAATTGTTGTAGAAGATTCAAATCGTGCTTTCTTCACGGCAGTCCTTTATCCTGTTCATAACCAGGAGGAATCTGGCCCGGTAATGATGTACTGTTTCATCGGGCTCTTGTCGTATTTGAGATAGATCGCTTATGTTTGGGTGGGCGGGTGGAATTAAGTTCGGAACCCTGCCCGATCTGAGGATCAAAGGCCAAGAAGCTTTCGGATTAGGAAGCTTGGTTTGCTGAGCGCTTTCCAACAAATCCGGTCCGATGCCTGACTTTAGGTTCATTATTTGATCAGCATCCGTCCCTCCGCGGGAATCCGGCATGGAGGGATCCGGAATCCGGACGTAGTTGGTTTTTAACATAGAAGAAGAGACGCCGCATTGTTCCTCTACCACGACAACGTGGTGGGTAACCTGGGGAGAGTTAATTTCTCTCAGATCGGTTTTAAGCCCAATCTGATCATAGTCGGTAGCGACTCCCAGGGCAGCGATGCGATCCAAGAGCTCGTTTACGAAGGAGAGCTCAATCGGATCTAGCTGTTCAGCGAATTCCGAGCTGACGTGAAGATCACTTTTAATGACTTGAGAGGTCATTGTCGGGGCGGTGGCCGAACAGGCGGTCATGAGAAAACCGCCAAGCCGGATAGTCTGGCCGGCGGCCAAAGCTTCCTTGACGATGGCACCGTCTTTAAAGACGGGAAAAGGCATCCTTCCTGATGGTGACAACACAGAGGACTCTCAATGAAAGCACCAATGCCGGTGTCAAAACCGGCGGATCTCGGGTAGGGGGTCCCGAACTGTGCGTCTAGGCGGATGGTAACAGGAGACGAGGGACACGATGTTTTACCCAGGTTCGGGCCCTCTTGATGGAGGTAAAACCCTACGTCCTACTTGATTAATATTGATGATGTGTGTTACAGGAGTGGATCTACCACGATATCAAGGAGGGTAAACCCTAGAAGCTAGCCTATGGTATGATTGTTGTTCGTCCTATGGACTAAAGCCATCCGGTTTATATAGACACCGGAGAGGGCTAGGGTTACACAAAGTCGGTTACAATGGTAGGAGATCTACATATCCGTATCGCCAAGCTTGCCTTCCACGCCAAGGAAAGTCCCATCCGGACGCGGGACGAAGTCTTCAATCTTGTATCTTCATAGTCTTGGAGTCGGGCCGACCATGATAGTTCGGCTATCCGGACACCCCCTAGTCCGGGACTCCCTCACAAGGCAACGATATTTTCCGAATAGCACAATCATGTTCAAGTCACAAAGCATTGAGACAGACATTAAGTTGAACCCAAGGGATTCAACAAGCATCACTTTATCCATGTGTTGATCCTTTGAGATTGCAACTCTACCTAGACCCAATACCTTGCTTTTACCAGTGTCAGCAAATGTGATGTGACTCTTGTCTGATGGACGTAAGGTTGAGTCCATGAGAAGACTTCGAGTCATATGATTAGTGCATCCGCTGTCCATAATCCATTCTGAAGCATGAGGTGTCATACCCTACAGTGCAGTTAGGAGGATAGGCTTCACAAAGTGTGTTGTGAAGCATAAGCATTTGACACACACAAGGATTATCACAGCTTAGATCAAGGTTAGAACTCATAGTATGACTGGTAAGCGATTCTCATGTGAAATACATAGTATGACCATTTTATCATGCGTCCCTTAATATGTTTTAGGTCCCCAGCAATAGTATCGGACGCCTTTGATAGCAGGCTGGAGACCTTATTCTGCAAAAGAGAGTTAATTCTTCTTCACCACCCACATCTTCAGGGGTGGCTTAGAAGCAATGAGTCTAAGTGCAGCATCTAAGAACTTCGGCTTTGGAGCCCTAGCAAATAGCCTTGCAGGAGATGAATGATACTCATATGAATAAGCAGAAAAGTTCTTAGTTCTATGAACATAGAAGTTTGAAGACACACGCTCATATTCATAAGTTTGAGTACGATTTCCCTGCAAAACATTGGCGTTAGGGTGACTCAAGTGAGTCATGTATCTGTATGAAGCCTTTGGGTCATATGAAGCCATAGGTCTGGGGTTCGTCTTCTTCCTTGGTGGTGTCATGATGACATTCACTGGAAGATTCTCAAGACAGCTTTTGGGAACCCAGATCTTCTTCATAGGTGGTCCATTCCTGCAGTTAGTACCAATATACCTGGCAAACACTTCACCATTCTGATTTTTGAACAGTTTATAGTTTGCATCAAAGGATTCATCAATGATAATAGGATTAGCACAGGTAAAGCCAGATAAGGTGGATGGATCCACTGAAGGTTCCTTTGCAGCAACCCTTGTGGTTTTGGGATTGTGACACCCCAAAATTTTGACCTTGTTTTATTAATTAAAATTTTGCCAGGAAATTAAATTTTTTATTTTCTGGGCTCCCTTTTGATTTTTGAACCATTTTCCCTCTTGTTATTATGGAGTTTTCCCCAAAAAGAAAACCTTTCAAATATGTTATTGGACTTGTTTAACCTCTCAAGAAAACTTTTCTTTTATTAGTAGAACTAATTACACAATTAATTTGCTTGATCTTTATTTTCTTGAAAAATGGTTTTCCAAGGTTATATGGCCATATTTGAACTACAATCATTTGATAAATTCACTTAAAATTCCAACCAAAATTTGGAGATGTCAGGTGATGTTTTTAAATCACTTTTATGAAAAAAATATTTTATTCATGAAATATTTTGAGCTCTACACCCAATTTTCTTCTCTGGTCCAGTGGGCAATTTTGCACTGCAACTCATTTAAATACTTCTTTCTAGCTTCCACCAAAATTATGGGATGTCAGTAGCAGCATATGATTCAACTTTATGCAAAAACCCAGTGATGTTATTTGAAAAATTTGAGTGAATCAACCCCATCTTCATTCTGGTCCAACATGATGGTTTGTACAGCATCCATATTCTTGCTCACTCTTTGGCCCTTGATTCTTTCCCCTGCTTGTAGACCACCCTACAAAACCCCTAAGTCCAGGAGCATGCAACCATTGGAATACTTTTGGTTCATGAGATGATGCCATTTACCTTCTGTCCAGAACTGAAGATTTGCAAAACTTGCACTAGCAAGTTTCTTATTTTGGCAAACTAACCTCACCACCCTCTCTTGCATCTAAAGAGACCCCACTCTGGAAGATTTGACCACTCCAAGAAATGCCTAGGTGCATGTGGCACTCTGTCCAGCACCCTGTGGGCATGACCAGTTTTGACATGAGTCTTAGCTTGCATTGTGAACTTGGCCACCTGACCTAACCACCAAGTCCATTTACCTTCTGACTAACCTTAACCTAGGTCTGATGATTGCCAGCCTCACCCGAGACCCCTAGCACGCCCTGGCATTTCGTCGAGCATGTTCCGTGCGTGCTCTGGGCGCGAGCAGAGCACGCGTTTTGCACGTGCCGCGCCCGAGCCGCCACGTCGCGCCCCCGGTTTTGCCCACACCACAGAGCCGCGCCACGCACCCCCTTCTCACCGCAACAGGCCAACCCGCCCTGGCAGCCTACAGCGTCGCCGCCAGGGCACTCTTGGCGGCACACCGGCGTCCGCAGTGCGCCTCTGCCATGGTCGGTGCCGCCCGAGCCACCCCGGCTCGCCACCTCCCCCTGGGAGCCGCGCAAGCTTATCCCCTCGCTCGTAGGCTAGCTCTCGTCGCCTCCACGTCGCCCTGCAAGCTACAGAACGACGGTTCGCCGGCGACCTTATCCTCGGCCGTGGAACCGCCATGACCACGCTATATAAGAAGCACCCGAGCTCGTCCAGGTCTCATGCAGCCTCTCTCACTCCCTCACCGACCCACCCATAGCAGTAGGAAGACCGGGGGAGTCGTCATCTTCCTCTCCGACAAATCCTGCCGCCGCCACTGCCCCGGCCATTCCGGTGCCACCAGGACCTCCCCCTCTCCACTCTCTTCACCAGGAGATCTCCCTCCCTCTCGTGAGTGCACCCCACGCTCAATTTTGGTCGGGAAACACCATAGCCCCGGCCCCCAAATCCAACCGAGGCCGCCATCCACCGCGAGGCTCGTCGCCGATGACTCCCTCCATCCCCGTCACTCCCTCGACCACCGGAAGTACCGCCCCAGTCTTGCAGATCCACCCCCACCCTTGGGGGCCCGCGAGGAGCCGCCAAACGCCGGCGACGATCACCGGAGCCCCCACCTCTGTTCGGCCAGAGGAAGAAGAGGGAAGGGGACTGGTCAAACCTGACCAGTGGGGCCCCTGGACCCACTGTCAGCGACCCAGCCCGCCTCCACACGTGTTTAAGTGAAGGCGTATAACTCCGCAGTACGTTTCCCCTACAACGAAAACGTATTCCATCTGAAGCGTTTTCTTTTATATCTTAAAAAAACAGATTTTGACCAGGACTTTGACTGGCTATAACTTTTTAAATATAACTCCAAATGAATTCATTCTTTTTCCTACCTCTCTCAAATTTAATATAGTTTATTTTAAGATTTATTTGAAAATATTTAAAAACAACTTTTTGTGCTGTTTTGAGTTTGTGTGTTAATTCAAATTTATTTAAAATAGGACTTTGGAGAGAGAGAAGAAAACTTTCAAAAGTTTTGGAGTGCACCCTGCCTTTCCGCATATTGAAGGCAAGCATTTTGAACCCTGGCATAATATTTTGCATGCGTTGTTTTACACGATTATGACACCACCTCAGTACTTAGTAATTGTTATTTTATGTGGTGATGTGATCGTTTGCATGAATGCTTAATTGAAATTTCCTTGCTGTTGGAAATGGACAGGCTTGTGATAGTGATCATCCTCGTACGCCTTTCGTGCCTACCGGAAGGAAAACAGGAAAGTCTCTGTCTTGGGTAGACCCGAGCTTGTCCCTAGTTCCTCGTCGAGACGAGTGTGTCCGGCATGGCATGAGGGGTATGATGAGTGGTGATTCTATTTGTTGGATGAAATATATTCGTTATACTAATCCTGCAGGGAACACTTAAAAACCTCTTGAGTCGACCATAGATCGAGTCTTGTTCCAGTAACCCCCATACTTGTTTCGTACTACCACTCGTCTCTACAACAAGTAGAGTACGGTTCAGTAAGTTGTCAACCTCTTTCTAGCACACACCGTACAGAGAGGCCATGGTGGAAGATACCGGTTGTAGCTGGTAGGCAGGCCACCTGGTCCGGGGGCATGGGTGTTTGCGGTTGAGACCGAGAGGGGAGGCCACCCCTTAGAGCGCTCGATATAAATTTGATCCCATGCTACGCGAGGTTGTAGCCTCCCCACTTAGAGTTTTGCTTAACAAGTGTCGTGGGTGATTCCAGACACATGTGAGTTAAGCTGGTGTGTGCAAGTTAGGTGTGTTTTCAACTAAAAGGCCGTAGACGGAATTTGTCCCGATGGACTAAAGGAATCCGTTACTCGTGGGTAAAGAGTACACCCTCTGCAGAGATTAAACCTATTCGAATAGCCGTGTCCATGGTTAAGGATTACAGTCTGGGATGGGTCAAGTGTCGGTCTTAGTGTCGGTCTTCGGAGGAGCAAAATGTTAAACCAGAACTGGGATCATGACTTGAGACTTATGATGATTATGATTATTTTTATTTATGGACTAACCCCTTCATGTTTTTTGAAATATTGAGTATCCCTGGGATGGTTTTACCTCCTGGATATTCACTGTGATTATTTATAAGCCCTTTATGTGGTGTCGCTGAGACGCCCGACTGTGGCATGCTTGTCTTTTATTTACATCATAAGCCCTTTATGTGTTGCCGCTGAGACGCCCGACTATGCCATGCTTGTCTTTTATTTACATTATAAGCCCTTTATGTGGTGTCGCTCAGATGCCCGACTGTGGCATGTTGTTATTTATTTCTTTATAAGCCCTTTATGTGGTGTCGCTCAGACGCCCAACCATGGCATTTCTCTTTGTTTGCTAACCTTTCGAGGCGTCGCTTCACACACCCGATCGGTGCATTTTTATTATTAATATGTTATTGCATATTCATAAATAACCTGCTTGCATGCATCAGAGTTTTTATTATCTTTTGTGACTGACGTCGTGAGCATAAAATATTTCAGAACATCGTTGTTATATTATACCCATGTTCATAATGTTTGTGAGTACATTCAAAGTACTCACTGGCTTGTCCCTGGCTATTGTCTTGGCTAGATTTCTTGCACGGAGAGGAGCGACCGTGATGACAGCCCCGGAACCTAAGCAACGGTGATAGTAGCCTCGCGAAGATAGGAGTTAACCTGGTCAGCTGTTCCTGTGGGAAATGGAGTCCCATAGACACTGATGATTCACAACCCGCTTCCGCCATCAACCACTAGAAACCATTTGTTGTACTCGCAAGCCATAATGGTCTTGTACTACATATTTTGTGTTTTGCTTGGATTTTCTGTATCAAGTTGGTGCCTCATCAGCTAACAGTAATCCTGGGGCTGATGAGCACAAGGGCCATTTCCTGGGAATTAATACCCGGAAAACCGGTCGCCACAAACTTGGTATCAGAGCCAGGCTGACCATTGGCTAATCCTATCTTAGCCAGGTCGAAAAACCTAGGAAAACCAACCCACCAGACCCTAACCAAACCCCAGCCAAGCTTCCCGTGCAAGATAGCCACACAGTGACCCCGACACTTTTGGCAGTCGGTGCCCAACCTACCAACCTAGCCTGTCGATCACGCGCCAGTGACCGATGCCTATATTGTCTCATTCGCAAGCGTGCGAAGGAAGACTTCGTCCCCTTTTTCTATAAAAAGGACACGCTCGCCTCAACCCAGCACAACACAACCTCTACCTCAAACCGAGCCATAATGCCTGGTCCCGTCGTACACAATGAGACCACAGCAAACAACCTTGGGGGATTTGTGACCGTGCTCGCGAACCTCACCCGCCGTGCCTTTGCATTAGAAGAGTCCCCAGAGTATGTGTGTACCAAGGGTCCATGAGTGGTGAGAGCCGTCAATTCTGGGACACATTGCACATCTATGGTAGGGGTCTATCGCCAGAACGCCCCTACAGGATCACTGGAAGGACAACTTCCTTTGAGCCACAAGCCATCCAACTAGCTGCTCGAGAAGCTATAGTTCAACTCCGGCATTTGTCGCCCAGAGTTAACTGTTGCTTGTTCTACTACTACCCCAGCCGTGATGGATATGGTAGACAACCCCAAGTTGCCAACGGAGATCACGAGACGGATCCTGCATTATTGCACCTAGTGCGCTATGTAGGTGCACTAGATGCATTATTCGATCAAATCACCATTGATCTGATCGCAGCTCGTGGAGAGCTGGTTCATCGAGCCCCAGCGAGAGGAGAAGACGAGCCCGACGCCGACAACCCAGTCGTGCTGTTCGGACACCCGATCGAGACCCTGAGGTTAGCCCCGGCCATCAACCAAGGTGCCTTGATGACCCCAGAAGTGCTTCGTCGCCTTTTGGAAACGCACTCCAATGGGATTGTGGCCAACAATCCCCGTGATGGTCATCATCGCTACCCCGATCCTGCAGTTCCTCCACCATCTCCGGCTAATTCCAACGGTGAGACCCGTGGAGAAACCTCGACATCCACAAGGCACACCCGTTTGGATATTAACGAGGTAGACTAAAGCCGCTCGAGTAGTACCGAGTCTTAATATATCCTCGTCTTGCAAGTGTGTGATCCTGTACCGCCATCATTAAATGCTATTTGATTGTGCGCCCCTATTTTTAATAGTGGCCATGCATGAGTATGTTGGTGTACGATTGCATTTTTTTAAACCCGGGCGTAGTTGCCAACCGCGACGACACAATAATTTGTGCTATAAATAAATTTTTAGTTTCTACTAACAGGAATGGTTCTTTCAAAACAACTCTTAACAAATCTCGAGCACGAGATTTTCTTTTAAGGGGGGTAGTGTTGTGACACCCCAAAATTTTGACCTTTTTTTATTAATTAAAATTTTGCCAGGAAATTAAAATTTTTATTTTCTGGGCTCCCTTTTGATTTTTGAACCATTTTCCCCTCTTGTTATTATGGAGTTTTCCCCAAAAAGAAAACCTTTCAAATATGTTATTGGACTTGTTTAACCTCTCAAGAAAACTTTTCTTTTATTAGTAGAACTAATTACATAATTAATTTGCTTGATCTTTATTTTCTTGAAAAATGGTTTTCCAAGGTTATATGGCCATATTTGAACTACAACCGTTTGATAAATTCACTTAAAATTCCAACCAAAATTTGGAGATGTCAGGTGATGTTTTTAAATCACTTTTATGCAAAAATATATTTTATTCATGAAATATTTTGAGCTCTACACCCAATTTTCTTCTCTGGTCCAGTGGGCAATTTTGCACTGCAACTCATTTAAATACTTCTTTCTAGCTTCCACCAAAATTATGGGGTGTTAGTAGCAGCATATGATTCAACTTTATGCAAAAACAACAGTGATGTTATTTGAAAAATTTGAGTGAATCAACCCCATCTTCATTCTGGTCCAACATGATGGTTTGTACAACATCCATATTCTTGCTCGCTCTTTGGCCCTTGATTCTTTCCCCTGCTTGTGGACCACCCTACAAAACCCCTAAGTCCAGGAGCATGCAACCATTGGAATACTTTTGGTTCATGAGATGATGGCATTTACCTTCTGTCCAGAACTGAAGATTTGCAAAACTTGCACTAGCAAGTTTCTTCTTTTGGCAAACTAACCTCACCACCCTCTCTTGCATCTAAAGAGACCCCACTCTGGAAGATTTGACCACTCCAAGAAATGCCTAGGTGCATGTGGCACTCTGTTGAGCACCCTGTGGGCATGACCAGTTTTGACATGAGTCTTAGCTTGCATTGTGAACTTGGCCACCTGACCTAACCACCATGTCCATTTACCTTCTGACTAACCCTAACCTAGGTCTGATGATTGCCAGCCTCACCCGAGACCCCTAGCACGCCCTGGCATTTCGTGGAGCATGTTCCGTGCGTGCTCTGGGGCGAGCAGAGCGCGCGTTTTGCACGTGCCGCGCCCGAGCCGCCACGTCGCGCCCCCGGTTTTGCCCACACCACAGAGCCGCGCCACGCACCCCCTTCTCACCGCAACACGCCAAGCCGCCATGGCAGCCTACAGCGCCGCCGTCAGGGCACTCTTGGTGGCACGCCAGCGTCCGCAGTGCGCCTCTGCCACGGTCGGCGCCGCCTGAGCCACCCCGGCTCGCCACCTCCCCCTGGGAGCCGCGCAAGCTTATCCCCTCGCTTGTCGGCTAGCTCTCGTCGCCTCCACGTCACCGTGCAAGCTACAAAACGACGGTTCACTGACGACCTTATCCTCGGCCACGGAACTGCCATGACCATGCTATATAAGAAGCACCCGAGCTCTTCCAGGCCTCACGCAGCCTCTCTCACTCCCTCACCGACCCACCCATAGCAGTAGGAAGATCGGGGGAGTCGTTATCTTCCTTCCCGGCAAATAATGCCGCCGCCACTACCCCGGCCATTCCGGCGCCACCAGGACCTCCCCCTCTCCACTCTCTTCACCAGGAGATCTCCCTCCCTCTCTTGAGTGCACCCCATGCTCAATTTTGATCGGGAACCACCATAGCCCCGGCCCCCAAATCCAACCGAGGCCGCCATCCGCCGCGAGGCTCGTCGCCGACGACTCCCTCCATCCCCGTCACTCCCTCGACCACCGGAAGAACCGCCCCAGTCTTGCGGATCCATCCCCACCCTCGGGGGCCCGCGAGGAGCCGCCAAACGCCGGATACGATTGCCGGAGCCCCCACCTCTGTTCGGCCAGAGGAAGAAGAGGGAAGGGGACTGGTCAAACTTGACCAGTGGGGCCCCTGGACCCACTGTCAGTGACCCAGCCCGCCTCCACACGTGTTTAAGTGAAGGCGTATAACTCCACAGTACGTTTCCCCTACACCAAAAACGTATTCCGTCTGAAGTTTTTTCTTTTATATCTTTTAGAAAAACAGATTTTGACCAGGACTTTGACTGGCTATAACTTTTTAAATATAACTCCAAATGAATTGATTCTTTTTCCTACCTCTCTCAAATTTAATTTAGTTTATTTTAAGATTTACTTCAAAATATTTCGAAACAACTTTTTGTGCTGTTTTGAGTTTGTGTGTTAATTCAAATTTATTTAAAATAGGAATTTGGAGAGAGAGAAGAAAACTTTCAAAAGTTTTGGAGTGCACCCTGCCTTTCCGCATATTGAAGGCAAGCATTCTGAACCCTGGCATAATATTTTGCATGCGTTGTTTGACACGATTATGAAACCACCTCAGTACTTAGTACTCGTTATTTTATGTGGTGATGTGATCGTTTGCATGAATGCTTAATTGAAATTTCCTTGCTGTTGGAAATGGACAGGCTTGTGATAGTGATCATCGCCTTTCGTGCCTACCGGAAGGAAAACGGGAAAGTCTCTATCGTGGGTAGACCCGAGCTTGTCCCTAGTTCCTTGTCGAGACGAGTGTGTCCGGCATGGCATGAGGGGTATGATGAGTGGTGATTCTGTCTGTTGGATGAAATATATTCGTTATACTAATCCTGCAGGGAACACTTAAAAACCTCCTGAGTCGACCATAGATCGAGTCTTGTTCCAGTAACCCCCATACTTGTTTCGTACTACCACTCATATCTACAACAAGTAGAGTACGGTTCAGTAAGTTGTCAACCTCTTTCTAGCACACACCGTACAGAGAGGCCATGGTGGAAGATACCGGTTGTAGCTGGTAGGCAGGCCACCTGGTCCGAGGGCATGGGTGTTTCCGGTTGAGACCGAGAGGGGAGGCCACCCCTTAAAGCGCGCGATATAAATTTGATCCCATTCTACGCGAGGTTGTAGCCTCCCCACTTAGAGGTTTGCTTAACAAGTGTCGTGGGTGATTCCAGACACATGTGAGTTAAGCTGGTGTGTGCAAGTTAGGTGTGTTTTCAATTAAAAGGCCGTAGACGGAATTAGTCCCGATGGACTAAAGGAATCCGTTACTCGTGGGTAAAGAGTACACCCTCTGCAGAGATTAAACCTATTCGAATAGCCGTGTCCATGGTTCAGGATTACAGTCTGGGATGGGTCAAGTGTCGGTCTTAGTGTCGGTCTTCGGAGGAGAAAACTGTTAAACCAGAACTGTGATCATGACTTGAGACCTATGATGATTATGATTATTTTTATTTATGGACTAACCCCTTTAAGTTATTTGAAATATTGAGTATCCCTGGGATGGTTTTACCTCCTGGATATTCATTGTGATTATTTATAAGCCCTTTATGTGGTGTCGCTGAGACGCCCGACTGTGGCATGCTTGTCTTTTATTTACATTATAAGCCCTTTATGTGGTGTCGCTCAGACGCCCGACTGTGGCATGTTGTTATTTATTTTCTTTAAAAGCCCTTTATGTGGTGTCGCTCAGATGCCCGACCGTGGCATTTCTCTTTGTTTGCTAACCCTTCGAGGCGTCGCTTCAGACACCCGATCGGTGCATTTTTATTATTAATATGTTATTGCATATTCATAAATAACCTGCTTGCATGCATCAGAGTTTTTATTATCTTTTGTGACTGACGTCGTGAGCATAAAATATTTCAGAACATCGTTGTTATATTATACCCGTGTTCATCATGTTTGCGAGTACATTCAAAGTACTCACTGGCTTGTCCCTGGCTATTGTCTTGGCCAGATTTCTTGCACGGAGAGGAGCGACCGTGATGACAGCCCCGGAACCTAAGCAACGGTGATAGTAGCCTCGCGAAGATAGGAGTTAACCTGGTCAGCTGTTCCTGTGGGAAATGGAGTCCCATAGACACTGATGATTCACAACCCGCTTCTGCCATCAACCACTAGAAACCATTTGTTGTACTCGCAAGCCATAATGGTCTTGTACTACATATTTTGTGTTTTGCTTGGATTTTCTGTATCAAGTTGGTGCCTCATCAGCTAACAGTAATCCTGGGGCTGATGAGCACAAGGGCCATTTTCTGGGAATTAATACCAGGAAAACCGGTCGCCACAGGGATACTGCTCAGGCTTCCAGTAGGAACCATCAACATTCATTTTCCTCTCGAACCCAACACCCTCTTTCCTAGAGTTTCGGTTCAGAATCTGCTTTTTGAGGACATCGCAAAGTGTCTGATGTCCTTTCAGACTTTTATACATCCCTGTTTCAAGCAATGTCTTCAACCTAGCATTTTCATCAGCAATAGTAGTGGTATCCTCAACGGAGGGGTTAGTTACCACATCAGTAGTTGAAGACAAAGCAACAGTAGCAGCAGTGGAACATTCAGCAACAGAGGTAGCGTTATCACACTCAATGCATTTTAGACATGGTGGTTCAAATCCATCCTGAGCGGAACTGATCTGTTGGGCGCGAAGTGACTCATTCTCCTTTTGAAGATCTTCATGAGCCGCTTTCAATTTCTCAAGCTCTTGCTTCCTTTGAAGATAATCATAGGAGAGCTTTTCATAAGTGGTTGAGAGCGTCTCATGAAGACTTTCAAGTTCTTGGTACTTAGCATGAAGATTTTTTATGTTTTCAACTAAGGACTGTGAACGTGTCATTTCCGCGTCCAACAGGTCCTCGCTTTTGTCTAACAGTTTTTGAGTATGTTCCATAACCTTTTGTTGTTCAGTTGCAATTTTAGCAAGTGTTTTGTAGCTGGGTTTGGATTCACAGTCAGAGTCATCTTCACTTGACGTTTGAAAGTAAGCATCACATGATTTTACCTTGGCACCACGTGCCATGAAGCAGTAGGTGGGAGCAGGATCGTCCTTGTCATCAGCTTCAGCGTTGGTGTGGAAGTCATTGTCTTAGTGTTGAAGATGGACTTGGCAACATAGGCTGTGGCTAGAGCCAGACTTGCAACGCCAGGGTCGGACTCCTCTTCAGACTCCACCTCCGCCTCCTTAGAAGCAGACTCCTCCTCTGAATCCATTTCCTTGCCAACAAAAGCACGAGCCTTGCAGGATGAGCTCTTCTTATGAGATGAAGACCTTGATGAGGACTTGGAAGAAGACTTTGAAGATTTCTTCTTCTTGTCATCAGAATCATATTCCTTGCTCTTCTTCTTCTTCTTCTCATTGTCCCACTGTGGACACTCAGAGATATAGTGTCCAGGTTTCTTGCACTTGTGACATGTTCTCTTCTTGTTGTCATGAGTGGAAGCTTCATCATTTCTTGAGCTAGACCGTGAAGACTTTCTGAAGCCCTTCTTCTTGGTGAACTTCTGGAACTTCTTCACAATCATAGCAAGTTCCTTTCCAATGTCTTCAGGATCATCAGAACCGCAGTCAGATTCTTCTTCAGATGAGGAAATAACTTTTGCCTTCAAAGCGCGAGTTCGGCCATAGTTGGGACCATAGATATCTCTTTTCTCAGAAAGATGGAACTCATGTGTGTTGAGCCTCTCAAGTATATCATACGGATCGAGTGTCTTGAAGTCAGGGCATTCTTGTATCATGAGGGCAAGGGTGTCAAAGGAGCTGTCAAGAGATCTCAGTAGTGTCTTGACGATTTCATGCTTGGTAATCTCAGTGGCGCCGAGAGCCTGAAGCTCATTTGTGATGTCGGTGAGGCGATCAAACGTGAGCTGGACATTTTCATTGTTGTTTCTCTTGAAGCGGTTGAAGAGGTTGCAAAGAACACTGATCCTTTGATCTCGCTGAGTTGAGACGCCTTCGTTGACCTTGGATAGCCAGTCCCAAACTAGCTTTGATGTTTCCAGAGCACTCACACAGCCATACTGTCCTTTGGTCAGATGACCACAGATGATGTTCTTTGCAGTAGAGTCTAGTTGAATGAACTTCTTGACATTAGTAGGGGTGACACCTTCACCAGTTTTGGGAATGCCATTCTTGACGACATACCAGAGATCGACATCAATGGCTTCAAGATGCATGCGCATCTTATTCTTCCAATAGGGATATTCAGTTCCATCGAACACGGGGCAAGCAGCAGAGACTTTGATTATCCCTGCAGTCGACATAGCTAAACTCCAGGTGGTTAAACCGAATCACACAGAACAAGGGAGTACCTTGCTCTAATACCAATTGAAGGTGCTAGTTATCGACTAGAGGGGGGTGAATAGGCTATTTTTATCAAAGTCTTCAAAACATGGAAGTTTCAAAGACAAACAATAGAAATGACCTAATTGATATGCAGCGGAAGATAAACTACAACAAGCAAACCATAGTCAAGTATGCAATAATGTGAAAGTACAAAGACTAATAGCAGCTTGGTAGTAAGGATCGGGATGGAAGATAGTATCAAGCCAACCAACGATAGTAGTCAAGCAATGAAGTCAAACAGTTATGACAAACAGGCAATGACTTCACGAAGACAAACTCAAGGTAAAGGGAGTTAGAGGATAGAACCAGTCACTTGTTGAAGACACAGGATTTGTTGGACCAGTTCCAGTTGCTGTGACAACTGGACGTCTGGTTAGGGAGGCTGAGATTCAACTCAGAAGACCGCGTGTTCACCTTATTCCCCTTGAGCTAAGGACACACAGTCCTCGCCCAATCACTCTGGTAAGTCTTCAAGGTATACTTCCGAACCTTCACAGACTTCGTTCACCGGCGATCCACAATGACTCTTGGATGCTCAAAACGCGACGCCTAACCGGCTGGAGGATACACAGTCCTCAAGTGTAATAAGTCTTCAGGTCACTCAGACAGAAAGACTTCAGTGATGCCTAACACTCTTTGGCTCTGGGTGTTTGGGCTTTGTCCTCGCAAGGATTTGTCTCTCTCAAAGGCTTCGAGGTGGGTTGCTCTCAAATGACAAAAGCCGTGAACTAACTCTGAGCAGACACCAATTTATGGTGTAGGGGGTGGGCTATTTATAGCCACAAGGCAACCCGACCTGATATGTCCGAAATGACCTTGGGTCACTAAGGAACTGACACGTGTTCCAACGGTCAGATTTCAAACACACACGACAACTTTACTTGGGCTACAAGTAAAGCTGACTCATCCAGCTCTGGATAAGATTTGCTCTCATTGTCTTCGCTCGAAGACATAGGATTTGGGTTGAGCATCACTTCAGTCATTCTGACTTTGTTCACTTGGACCCCACTTAATAGTACGGTGGTTCCTATGACTCAACAAAGAAGAAAAGGAAACAACGAAACAGCACAGTCTTCGCGCTCCATAGTCTTCACTCAATGTCTTCTCATGTCATAGTCTTCAATATGAATATCTTCACATACCACCATTGTCGTCAATGTCTTCATACATTTTTAGGGGTCATCTCCGGTAGGTAAACCGAATCAATGAGGGACACTACCTGCGTTATCCTGCAATTCTCACAAACGCATTAGTCCCTCAACCAACTTTGTCGTTAATACTCCAAAACCAATTAGGGGTGGCACTAGATGCACTTACATATGCTAACTCTAAGCAGCCACCAATTTATGGTGTAGGGGGTGGCCTATTTATAGCCACTGGGCAACCCGACCTGGTTTATCCGAAATGACCCTGGGTCACTAAGGAACTGACACGTGTCACAACGGTCAGATTTCAAACACACGCGACAGCTTGACTTGGGCTACAAGTAAAGCTGACTCATCCGACTCTGGATAGGTTTGCTCTCATTGTCTTTGCTCGAAGACATAGGATTTGGTTGAGCATCACTTCAGCCACTCTGACTTTGTTCACTTGGACCCCACTTAACAGTGCGGTGGTTCCTATGACTCAACAAAGAAGAAAAGAAACAACGAAACAGCTAAGTCTTCGCGCTCCATAGTCTTCAGACATTGTCTTCTCATGTCATAGTCTTCAACGTGATTAGCTTCACAGACCACCATTGTCTTCAATGTCTTCACACATTTTTAGGGGTCATCTCCGGTAGGTACATCAAATCAATGAGGGACTACTACCTGTGTTATCCTGCAATTCTCTCAAACACATTAGTCCCCCAACCAGGTTTGTCGTCAATACTCCAAAACCAACTAGGGGTGGCACTAGATGCACTTACAATCTCCCCCTTTTTGGTGATTGGTGACAAACTGGTTGAAGTTTTCAACGGGGATAAAAGTATGTGAAATTGTAAAGGATTAAGGCATTGTCTTCATAAGTGGCAAAAGGCTCCCCTTGAAGATGTGCATATAAATGTTTTGCGTTGGAATGCAAATGCACATGGCAGGTTGTACGTGCGGAGATCCTCCTCACCATATGAAGACAATACATCATGCATGAAAAGATATACAGGAATAATGACATGCATAATGAAAGATGGATGTTTGCTAAATGACTTCATGTGGGATTTATCATCGCACATGCGGAATTTATCGTCGCATCACAGAATAGTAGTAAAAAGTAGCAGACAACCATCGAGTTTAAGTGTTACAACTCAAAGAACCAAATGTATCAAAACGAGAGTTGTAAACACTCGGCAAAAGTATAGTGACCACCCATATGGACCCGCTTGAAGACTATCAACCTATGCTTCTCCCCCTTTTGTCAGTAAGGACCAAAAAGGTTTGAAGACATAGTCGCTACTCGTTCCCATGAGGAGTAGGTGAAGCAGCAGGGTCGACGTTGAGGTTTGGTGGTGCAGAAGAACTTGGTGCAGTGTCGATACGCGCTGATGTTGGAGGTGGTGAAGTAGCATCATCGGCTTCATCATTAACTCTGGCATTTACCATGGCTGCAGACTAAGAGTACTCTGAATCTTCAAGAGACGGGGTTCGACGTAAAACAACATTCCTGGGAGGAGTGGAGTCAAACTTGAATCTTTCGGTGAAGCCATCATCTTGGAGATCAGCTTCAGCACTAAGTAATGTCAAACTCTTCCAAGTCCTCTGACAGGTTTCATGAGTGACAAAGGCGTTCTTGGTGGCAAGATTGCGAATGCGATTGACATCCACCAAGAGGCTTTGCATTTGTCGTTTCAGCCAGAAATGATGCTTGTCTTGTTTCTGATGCAAGGCCACAAGAAGCTCTCGGTCATTGAGCACACGGGATCGCTTGCGAGTCCTTGGAGCAATGGTGCTTTCTGTGGCTTCAGTACATGCATGGCGAGTGTTACCGGCCAATGGATAGACACGAGAAGCAGCACGAACACCTTCAACATCCTGAGTGAAACTCTGATGATCGACATTGTGAAGATATATAGCCTCCTTGGCAGGCTCTTGGTAGATGGCTTTGACTGACATATCAACCTCTGGCAGGAAGATAAGATGGTTGCGTGCAGAGGGCTGATAGTCAACAATAGAGGGAAGCTTGATCAGACGCATAACCCAAGGAGCATAAAATTTCAGACCAAAAATGTCAGAGCTAGATGCAGCAAACTGACGAATGAAGAAATCCTGAGCATTGAAGCGTTTGCCATTGAGAATGTGGAAGACCAATGTCTTCATTGCACATTCAAGTTTTGCTGAAGAGGAATGCCCTTTGATGGGCCATAGAGTTCGCCTTATGATATGATAGATGGTTCAGGGCAGATACTCTAGGTCTTCAACAAATAATTCCTTTGGATATTCAGCGTCATGTGGCAGTGGCTTCATCATGCTCAACATTTGGCTCATGTTGGGCTCAGGCTTCTGAAAGATGCTTTCTACTACAGTGCGGTGAAGTTGACAACCAGGTCCATATAGTTCACCTGGAGTGGACACGCCGGTAAGCTAAATGAGGTCAAAGGCTTTGGCTTCATGATGGACATTGCCTGTCATCCACTCAAGGACCCATGTCTTCGGATCCCTGTTGTAGCCGCGAATGTGGAGAGTGGCATAAAACTGGAGCAGAAGCTCTTCATTCCAATGCTCCTTATCAGTGACAAACTATAGCAGGCCTGCATCTCAAAAACAGCCAAGTGCTTCTTCTAAGCAGGGTAGGCCAGCAATGGCTTCGGAATCCAGACGCATATGAGGGAATATGCGCTCTTGGTTGTATAGAATGCAGGAGTAATGGCTTTGTTGTTGATAGCTGCATAACCGATCAGATGATATTCTTGGCTTGGAATATGGGTTCTTGGCATTGTCAAAGAAGGTGTTGTGTGTAATGAAGTCATTTACATTGAATGATCCTGGTGCAGATGCAGTACCTAGAAACCTTGGTAGCCTTGGCTTTGGCTTCTGAACCTGAGGCCTATGCTCCACATGATAATCAAACTAGGGACCGGGAGCAGGTGGAGGAATCAGAATAGGCCATCTGACGGGAACCAGTTCGCCTTGATAGAATGGATGCTCAATAGTGTGTGGCCTTGGTGGCGGTACAGGAGCAGAGGCATTAGCAGAGGCGTCAGGCTGCACATTAGTTGCAGGTGCAGCATTGGCTTCATTCATATTGTTGACTTGAGGCGCCACATTAGCTTCAGTCATGACAACGTCATTGGCTTCG
Organism: Triticum aestivum; assembly: GCF_018294505.1. Lineage (NCBI taxonomy): Eukaryota > Viridiplantae > Streptophyta > Magnoliopsida > Poales > Poaceae > Triticum > Triticum aestivum. Next base: position 733,684,907 of record NC_057801.1, read on the forward strand.
GTGGCATTGTTGGTGGCCGCCTCAGTATTCTCAACCTCTACTTGAGTAGCTGGAGGGTCGGGCACAGACACATTCTCCTCGAGAATATCTTCTTCTTAGTTGGTGGGGGGTGTAGCAACACAATTTTCTTCTTGTCTTTCATCGACTGCTGCAGCCGGAATCTCTTCAGAAGCATTAGCTTCGGACACAGGAACCATCACAGAAGGATTGTCTTCAGGGAACACTTGACGTGCCACTGAGCTGGACTGGTGTGAATCCTCTTCTATGATGGTTGTCATGGAGACCGATGGCCTCTGGCCTTTGCGAAGACGTTGAAACACGGGCGACGCTTTCGGTGATGGTGTGGTCTCCATGTAATTGTCGTCATTGACAATTGGACTGGGATCTTGCGTTGGTGAAGGACGGGGTGTACTTGGTGAGTCTTGAACTGGGGTTGTTGGTTGGGGGCGATTAGCCCTTGAGGCATCCTGTGAGCTTGGCGTCAAAGGACGACCAATGCTGATGAGCTTGTTGTTCGTGAGAACAGACGATGATACTGTTGGGCGCGCAATTTGAGGAAGGACTTCATCATCTTCTACATTGTCGTGAGGACCAATGTCTTCAGTCGCGATGGGGTCAACGACTGGAACTTCTTGAGCTTCAGGAGCCTCTGTGGAAGTAGACTCATGAATTATCAACTAACGCTCTTGATTTTCAGATGGAGGGGGAGCAAAAGCAATGGGCTCGACAACAAGGGGCTCTTTGGGAGTAGCCCGATATCTCTTCTTGGTTTTCCTCTTCTTGGGGGGTGGTGCATCATCAGTGGTGTTCTTGGTTTTTCGCTTTCGGGCTTCGGCTTCAGCTGCCTTGGTTTTCTTCCGTTCTGAAGCCACTGTGGGGACCTTAGGCTTTGAGCCTGTCATGATGGCTGGGAAGACAATGTGAGGTTCTTCCCGCCTTGGAGCTTCAGTTGGGGCCACAGTAGACTTCTTCTTCTTTTTGGCAGCCATCTTGGGGTCAATGCTTGGACGCCCAAGTGCCTTGCACTTCTCAGCTTCATTGTAAGCTTGAACACACTTGGCAGCAAGATTCTTCATGCGCTCTCTTGAACCTTTGGCTTCTTCTCGCTTTTTGCGAAACACTTCCTTGAGGTCATTCAGCATCAGCTTGAATTTCTGAACATCAGCCACACTAAGCTTGGCCACATGCTTCTTGAACTGCTCTTTCTCAAAGTCAATCTTGTTCTTCAATGCAACAATTCGCTGAGCCAGAGCCAGCTCAGGAGCAACTGCGCCTTGGAAAGCGATGCTGATGCCAATGGGGAGCTGAAGATCATCAAAACTGAGATCTTGATTGTCAAACCATTCATCAATGAAATTGTCCAAAATGTTCACATCGAAGAGGGGCAGATCATTGAAGATTTCTGCCTCTTGCTTGCTCATTATCAGCTGCTCAAGAGCATCCTCACCAAACTCGTCATCTGACGACAGATCAATAGCTTCAGATTCATTCCTTAGAACGGCAGCTGGTGCCAGTGCATGACTTGTCCTCTGAGCAGTTCTCTTGTGAGGCTTCTCGGTCCGTTTGGAGACACAAGATTGATCTTCAGAGGTGTTACCTAGAGCAGGAGGGGCAGTTGCCAATGGCTTCACGCGAGAAGCTTTTGGTGCAACAGTTGGTTTTGAAGCCTTAGCTTTCTTTTGCTTCTGCGGATTAGGAGGAGGAGCTAGAGCATCATCAGTGCCAGCATCATCATTAGAATGATCCACTTTTGCACCTTGGACAGCAATGTGTGTGATGAGCCCTGCAAGGTTGTAGAAGGGGCCGATCCTTTTCTCATTGGCTTCACGGGAGCCATCATCCTGAGGTGAAGAAGGAACAGGGTTGAAGTCAAGTCCTAATGCCTTCTTGTTCTTCGCAGCAAAGTCTTTGGCGAACTAGTAGTTGCGCTTGAACAGATGGTCTTCACGGCACCACAGCAGAGAAGAAGGGTCAGCGTTCTCTGGCTGCGGTCCGCGAATCATGCACGGATAGAATTCTCGTTGAATGGCTTCAGAACAGGACTGGGGTTGAAGATTTTTGTATACAATATCTCCCTAGGGTCCCTTGATGGCATTCTTCTCTGCATACTCTTCTATGACGAAATGGTACTTGAACCATTCCTCTGCCCAATATCTTGCGACATGTATAGGTTTCCTCTAGGTCTGTCTTGTACAGCTCATGCAAATCTGGAGGAAAATCCTTGGAGGTGTTCCCACAGTGCTGTCTGCCACCCTTTATTGTTGACTTCTCAGTGGCCATGAAGCTTAACCTGAAAGGCTTCAATACTTGCAAAGACTTCCGACGGCTGGTCAGACAAAAACTGGCTTCGAGAGAATTTATATGACTCTGTAAGAACTCTGCAAATGAATGCAGACTATGAGAACCAAGGGATTCTCCCACGGACATGTACATGTGACAGCATTAGAGGTGCGAGGGAAGGGGAAGAGGTCATATGCATTCTCAGAAGATTTTGAAGATAAATCAGTTTGAAGACATTGACCTCATAACGCGAAGACAATCACTTATTTGATGTGAGTTGGTTCCAGATTTGTACGAATCCAATAATAAGTACAAGTGAGGAATCTAACTTGTAAAGAAGCATAAGTGAATAGACTAAGCAGAGTATGAGATGCAGAACGAGGTAAATTCAACTTTGGAGATCTATAAACTACTTTTGGTAAAGAAGGATGAATCTATGAGATTGAAAATATGGTAAAAAGTGAATTTTAATTACCACATGAAGAACTGCTAGATGGAGCGAAGTTGGAGGCCGAGCAGTTCGATCTTCCGTGCCCTAACTTGGCAATGGAGGACACCTATGGCGACGGCGGAGAGGACGAGATCCGCGATCAGCGTGAGGACGGCGTCGGAGAAGTTGCGGCAGCTAAGCGCTTCGTCGCCGGCGTCGTTGAGAGCTAGCGGAGGCGCTAGAGTTTTCGAGAGGTGGCGAGGTGGAAGAAGAATTTTTGACCGAGATGTGATGGGTATTTATAAGGGAAGAGACGGCACAGTGCATTTATGCAGGTGCCCCTGGCGGTTCACATCTGAAGGGTACGTGGCAAGCATGCAACACCTTGGAAGTTGTTCCATGTTCCCACGCACGCCTGGATTGTCGGAGTGGTCGTTTTGAATTCTCCGGCTTTCAGGCAAGAAGGATATAGCATTAAAAACAGATATAAATGTTTTTCAAATTGACTTTAGCTGACAAGGTTCAGTGAAGACAATCGACAGGTTTCAATAGAATGCATATGATTTGGACAGATAGAGTTGAGGTAGAAGCATAGATAGGTTAGGGTCCGATCACATTCACTTAGATCAAAGGATTCAGTATGAAGTCATAGCTATAAGTGAATGTTGTAGAGTACAGAACACAAATATGTATATACCTAGCATAAGACCAAATCAACATGATGAAGATAAATCAAGATGAAAGCTTCGCGAATATAACGCCAAGGGAAACACTTCAAACAAAAGTTTGGTGGTGGCATTACCCACCGTATAGGAAGTATTAGACCCAGACACGACGCACAATTATCGTGGCGCTCCTAAGTCAAATTCCGCATTAATGTATTCACACTTAGAGTGTATGTCTTCATTGATTGAAGATATATGTTACTTTGTGTGTTGCACATCTAAGTCATCAAAATGCATAAGTGTTAGGATGTGTGTCCAATTCACAGGACATTTGAGGATTCCAAGATATTTAGCTCACACGCAACTTGCAAAACCTTTTCTCATCCAAGGGCTTTGTGATATCAGCCAATTGCTCTTCAGTGTTGACATGAATGATATCAATATCTTCCTTCATGACATGATCTCTGAGAAAGTGATGATGAATCTCAATGTGCTTTGTCTTCGAGTGCTGAACTGGGTTGTTGGCAATCTTGATGGCACTCTCATTATCGCAGTAGAGTGGCACATTCTTCTGGTGTATACCATAGTCCTTGAGAGTTTGCTTCATCCAGAGAAGCTGAGCATAGCAAGATCCAGCAGCAATGTATTCGGATTCAGCAGTGGAGAGAGATACACAGTTCTGCTTCTTTGAAGACCAACAAACAAGTGATCATCCCAGAAAGTGACATGTGCCTGATGTGGACTCATGATCAACCTTGTCACCAGCATAATCAGCATCTGAGAATCCAACTAGATCAAACTCTGAGCTCTTTGGATACCATAATCCTAGTGTTGGGGTGTAAGCCAAATATCGTAGAATTCGCTTCACAGCTAAGTGATGCAATTCCTTTGGTGCCGCTTGGAATCGGGCACACATGCAAACACTAAGCATTATATCTGACCTAGATGCACATAAATAAAGCAAAGAACCAATCATGGAGTGATATACCTTTTGATCGAACTCTTTACCATTGGCGTCGGGACCCAGATGACTTTGGGTTGGCATTGGCGTCGTGTATCCTTTGCAGTCTTGCATTCCAAACTTCTTCAGACAATCTTTGAGGTATTTTTCTTGAGAGATGAAGATGTTGTTGCGTTGCTGACGGATTTGGAGATCCAGAAAGAACTTCAGTTCACCCATCATGGACACCTGATATTGTTCTTGCATCATGTGACTAAACTCATCACTGTATTTCTTGTTGGTGCAGCCGAAGATAATGTCATCCACATAGATTTGTCACACAAATAGTTCACCATCATATGTCTTCGTGAAGAGAGTAGGATCTAGTGATCCAGGTTTCAAGCCTTTGCTCTTCAGGAAGTCTTTGAGCATGTCATACCAAGCACGGGGGGCTTGTTTGAGGCCATATAGTGCCTTGTTGAGCTTGTATACCATATCATGATATTCTGGATCTTCAAAACCAGGAGGTTGTGCAACATATACTTCTTCTTCTTCTTTCCATTGAGAAAAGCACTCTTCACATCCATTTTATACAGAAGGATGTTGTGATGATTTGCATAGGCAAGCAATATGCGAATGGCTTCAAGCCTTGCCACAAGAGCAAATGTTTCATCGAAGTCAATTCCTTCCACTTGAGTGTAACCTTGTGCAACGAGACGAGCTTTGTTTCTGACCACTTGACCATGTTCATCTTGCTTGCTGCGATATATCCATTTGGTGCCAATGATATTGTGCTTCAGAGGATCAGGACGCTTGACCAGTTCCCACACATTATTCAGCTCGAACTGTTGAAGCTCTTATTGCATAACTTGAATCCATTCAGGTTCCATGAAGGCTTCAGTGACTTTCTTGGGTTCTGAGATTGAGACAAATGCAAAATCCCCACAGAAATTGGTTAGTTGTGTTGCTCTTTGTGTAGCTCCTGAACGAGTGAGTGGACAAGGTGCATTGAGGCTATCGATCATCTTCTCAATTTGTACTTCATTTGCAACACGAGGATGAGCAGGACGAAGATTTTGCTCATTCTGATCAATGTCATCATTTGGGGGATTATCTTCAGGTTGAGCATTGTCTTCAGGTTGAGTGGATGCAAAAACGATCAGTTCTTCTTCAGTCTGATTCTCAGATGGTATGATCTCTCTAGTTCCCATTTGCTTGATCGACTCGCCAGGGGGTAATTCATCTAGCACATTTGGCAGGTGCTCTCTTTGCGAGCCGTTAGTCTCATCGAACCGCACATCCATAGTTTCAACCACTTTATAGTGAGAGAGGTTGAAGACTCTGTAGGAGTGCGAATCCTTTCCGTAACCAAGCATAAAACCTTCATGTGCTTTCGGTGCAAATTTTGAAGTGTGATGTGGATCCTTGATCCAGCATTTAGGACCAAAAACTCTAAGGTAACTTACGTTTGGCTTCTTACCAATTAGGAGCTCATAGGAGGTTTTCTTCATAAGCTTGTGGAGATAAACACGGTTGATGACATGGCATGCAGTGTCAATGGCTTCAGGCCAGAACTTCCGTGGAGTCTTGTACTCATCAAGCATCATTCGGGCCATCTCAATAAGAGTTCTATTCTTGCGCTCCGCGATGCCATTCTACTGAGGTGTGTAAGGAGCAAAGAAATCATGAGTGATACCCATGGTATCCAGGTTGAGATCGAGACCAGTGTTCTTGAACTCAGTGCCGTTGTCGCTTCTGATGTGCTTGATCTTGACGCCATAGTTCGTCATGGCACGATTAGCAAAGTGTCTGAAGACATCCTGCACTTCAGTTTTGTAGAGGATTATATGCACGCAAGTGTATCGAGACTAATCATCAACAATGACAGGGCCATAGAGGCAAGCAGTAGCATTGAGAGTAGAGTAGTGAGTAGGGCCAAATAAGTCCATGTGCAGCAGCTCGACTGGTTGAGACGTAGTCATGATTGTCTTCGAGGGATGCTTGGCTCTTGTCATCTTTCCGGCTTCGCAGGCACCACACAGATGATCCTTCTTGAACTTGACGCCTTCGATGCCCACAACATGCTTCTTCTTTGCGAGAGTGTGCAAGTTCCTCATGCCAGCATGCCCTAGCCTTCGATGCCAAAGCCAGCATTCTGAAGCTTTTGCTAGAAGATATACGGCCATCTGCGGTCCTGCTGAGAAATCTACCATATACAGATCATATTTTCGATACCCTTCAAAGACTTGCTTTTACCAGTGTCAGCAAATGTGATGTGGCTCTTGTCTGAAGGACATAGCATTGAATCCATCAGAAGACTTCAATCGCTAGTCATGTGATTAGTGCATCCACTGTCCATAATCCATTCTGAAGCACGAGGTGTCATAGCCTACAATGCAGTTTGGGTGATAGGCTTCGCCAAGCGAGTTGTGAAGCAGAAACATTTGACGAACAAGTGGAACATGGAAATTTAGGTCTTGGTTAGGATAGATAGGATGAGTGTCAAGGAAATCTGGAGTGAAATACATAGTAAGACCATTTGGGCATTTTATCTTGCGCCATACAAGATTTTTAAGGTCTCTAGCTTTAGCTTTGGACGCCTTTGATTTCCGGTTGGAGACCTTTCCCTGCAAAAGAGAGTTAAGTTTTCTTAACCACCCACATGTTCAGGGGTGGCTTAGAAGCAATGAGTCTAAGTGCAGCATCTGAGAACTTCGGCTTCGGAGCCCTAGTAAATAGCCTTGCAGGGGGTGAATAATACTCATATGAATAAGAAGAAAAGTTCTTAGTTCTATGAACATAGCGGTTTAATGAAACACGCTCATATTCATGGGTCTGACTATGATTTCTCTGCAAAACATTAACGTTAGGGTGACTCAGGTGAGTCCTCGGTCTGTATGAATCTTTTGGAACATATGAAGCCTTTGGTATGGGGTTTGTCTTCTTCACAGGTGGTGTCATGATGACATTCACGGGAAGATTCTCAAGACAACTTTTGGGTACCCATATCTTCTTCATAGGTGGCCCATTCCTGCAGTTAGTACCAATGTACCTGGCAAACACTTCGCCATTCTGATTCTTAAACAATTTATAGTTTGCATCAAAGGATTCATCAATGGTAAAAGGGTTAGCACAAGTGAAGCCAGATAAGGTGGATGGATCCACTGAAGGTTCCTTTGCAGCAACCCAGGTGGTTTTGGGGTACTGCTCAGGCTTCCAGTACGACCCATCAACAATCATTTTTCTTTCGAACCCAACACCCTCTTTTCTAGGGTTTCGGTTCAGAATCTGCTTTTTGAGGACATCACATAATGTCTGATGCCCTTTGAGGCTTTTTTACATCCCTGTCTCAAGCAGTGTCTTCAACCTGGCATTCTCATCAGCAATAGTAGTGGTATCCTCAACAGAGGGGTTAGTTACCACATCAACAGTTGAAGATATCTCAACAGTAGTAGCGGTGGAACATTCAGCAATAAAGGCAGCATTATCATGCTCAATGCATTTTAGACATGGTGCTTCAAATCCTTCCTGAGAGGAACTGATCTGTTGAGCGTGGAGTGAATCGTTTTCCTTTGGAAGATCTTCATGATCTGACCTCAATTTCTCAAGTTCCTGCTTCCTTTGAAGATAATCATAGGAGAGCTTTTCATGAGATGTTGAGAGCGTTTCATGTCGACCTTCAAGTTCCTGGTACTTAACATGAAGAGTTTTTATGTCTTCAATTAAGGACTGAGTCTTAGTCATTTCCGCGTCCAACAGGTCATCGCTTTTGTCTAACAGTTTTTGAATATGTTCCATAGCTTTCTGTTGTTCAGTTGCAATTGTAGCAAGTTTTTTGTAGCTAGGTTTGGATTCACCATCAGAGTCATCCTCACTGGATGTTTGAAAGTAAGCATCGCGAGAGTTTACCTTGGCACCACGTGCCATGAAGCAGTAGGTGGGAACCGAGTCGTTCTCGTCATCAGCGTTGGTGACGGAGCCATTGTCTTCAGTGTTGAAGATGGACTTGGAGACATAAGCTGTAGCTAGGGCCAGACTTGCGACACCAGAGTCAGACTCCTCCTCAGACTCCACCACTGCCTCCACAGAAGCAGACTCCTCCTCTAAATCCATTTCCTTGCCAACAAATGCACGTGCCTTGCCTGATGAGTTCTTCTTGTGTGATGAAGACTTGGAGGAAGATTTGGAAGAAGACTTTGAGGATTTCTTCTTCTTCTTGTCATCAGAATCATATTATTTTCTCTTCTTCTTCTTCTTCTCATTGTCCCACTATGGACATTCAGAGATGTAGTGGCCAGGTTTCTTGCACTTGTGACAGGTTCTTTTCTTGTTGTCATGGGTGGAAGCTCCATCATCCCTTGAGCTGGATCGTGAACACTTTCTGAAGCTTTTCTTCCTAGTGAATTTCTGGAACTTCTTCACAAGCATAGCAAGCTCATTTCCAATGTCTTCAGGATCACCGGAACTGCAGTCAGATTCTTCTCTAGATGAGGAAGTGGCTGCTTTTGCCTTCAAAGCGTGAGTTCGGCCATAGTTGGGGCCATAGATATCTCGTTTCTCAGATAGCTGGTACTCATGTGTGTTGAGCCTCTCAAGTATGTCAGATGGATTGAGTGTCTTGAAGTCAGGGCATTCTTGTATCATCAGGGCTAAGGTGTCAAATGAGCTGTCAAGAGATCTCGGCAGTGTCTTCACTATTTCATGCTTCATAATGTCAGTTGCACCGAGTGCACGGAGCTCATTTGTGATATTAGTGAGGCAGTCGAACGTGAGCAGGACATTCTCATTGTCGTGTCTTTTGAAGCGGTTGAAGAGGTTGCGGAGAGTACTGAGTCGTTGATCTTGCTGAGTTGAGACGCCTTCATTAATCTTGGAGAGCCAGTCCCAGACTAGCTTCGACGTTTCCAGAGCGCTCACACGGCCATACTGCCCTTTGGTCAGATGACCACAGATGATAATCTTGGCTATAGAGTCCAGTTGAATGAACTTCTTGACATCAGCAGGGGTGACACCTTCACCAGTCTTGGGAACTCCATTCTTGACGACATACCACAGATCGACATCAATGGCTTCAAGATGCATGCGCATCCTATTCTTCCAGTAGGGATATTCAGTGCCATCAAAGATGGGGCATGCAGCGGAGACCTTGATTATCCCTGCAGTCGACATAGCTAAAACTCCAAGTGGTTAAACTGAATCACACAAAACAAGGGAGTACCTTGCTCTGATACCAATTGAAAGGGCTAGCTATCAACTAGAGGGGGGTGAATAGGTGATTTTTATGAAAGTCTTCAAAACATGGGAGTTTCGAAGACAAATAGTAGAAACAACACTATTCGTATGCGGCAGAAGGTAGACTACACTAGACAAGCCATAGTCAAGTATTCAATGAAGTGAAAGCACGAAGACTATTAGCAGCTAGGTAGTAAAGATCAGTGTGGGGACCCCGACTCATAAGTCGTGATCACCGAATGCACGTGTACAGTGATCCCAAAGATCAATGCTCACTGAACACACAGAAGCTGAATAACAAAAGGCTTACATCCATACATACCGTATTACACAAGTAGGACCATTATGGTCAAGTCTTGAGTATAACATTGCAGCGGAAATCTTCGTCGATAACTTGGACCCATGCCATCTGCCTTAACCCTACAGACATTCTGTGTCAGGACCCCGACTCAATGCCACATCGATCTAGCATGTAACACCTCATATCACTTTGCGGCCTCACGCACGGTATTCCCACGGGTGTCGCCTTACCTTTGCCCGGGACCGTTTGCGCCTTTTGGCACACGTATATGACAGTGTCGCTAGCATCCATATGATAAGGAGCCCGGGCTGACATGGCTAGTCGTAAACCCAAAGTGGCACAGACTTACAGGGACAGGCATCCATGACCCAGCATCGAACGTGTCGGTCATCAGCGAGCGAATCCAGGCTGTAGCACTGGGCTAGCAGGACTCCGGTGAACCGGGCTGTAGCGGGCTAACAGGACTCCGGTATTCATCGCGTGACATTTCCCCGAAGGGACAGACACAGGAACAAAGAAGGACACATGCCGACCAGCCTAAGTGTTCCGGAGCAGTAGCAAGCTACCATGGCTCAGTGAAACACTAGGAGACATTTCCCGGTAAGAGAGGCTACTAAAGATAAACAACTAGATGGTCAGATCCCACACATACCAAGCATTTCAATAACATACACACAATATGCTCGATATGTGCAATACAACATGGCATCACAAAATGACTCTACGACTCAAGTAGTTTATTCAATAGGCTCCGAGGGGCGAGATATTACAAACAGGGGTCTCGTGACCCAACATTCAGAGCATACAAATCAAAGCACAAGCGGAAGCTATCATCTCTGGGTACAGACATCTATAAATGAAAAAGGCTGAGAAGCCTGACTATCTATCAGATCCTGCCGAGGGCACAAGATCGTAGCTGAGGTAACAAGCTAAACGTCGAAGTCCACGTGGAACTACTAGTGAGACTGAAGTCTCTCTGCAAAAACATAAAATAGGCAAACGTGAGTACAAATGTACCCAGCAAGACTTACATCAGAACTAACTACATATGCATCATTTTCAACAAGGGGATGGTGGGGTTTAACTGCAGCAAGCCAGCTTTGACTCGGTGGCTATCCTAAACTATGACTGCAAGCGACTCTTTTGAGGTGGCGCACACGAGTCCACATATTCACCATATCAATACACCACTATGGATCCGCTCCCGTCTCCCTACGAGAACGCCATCCATAGCACTCACGCTTATCTTGCGTATTTTAGAGTATCCACTTTCACTTGTCTATGAACTGATATAAGCAACCCAGAAGTCCTTTTCCGCGGACACGGCTATTCGAATAGATGA